>NW_021445756.1:0-202 GCF_001605985.2 Dendrobium catenatum
TTGGCGGCATTCCTCCTCCTCCTCCAGAACAGTAGAAATTGTTTTTATGTCTGTGTCTGTTGTATTTTTTTTGTTTGTTTTTGTTTTTATCTTATCTGTTTTATTGTAATGTGTTTGTTTTTATGTTTTTAAGTTTAATGTATTTTTTTTCCTGTAATCTGTTTCTTTAATATCAATGAAAGTTTGTTTCTATTAGATTTGT
>NW_021445757.1:0-203 GCF_001605985.2 Dendrobium catenatum
TAAATTAATTTGATAATTAAGAAAAGTAATTAAAGTTACTTTTCTTTTAGATGATCTAGTTATTTATTTTACTGTTCTTCTTGAATTGACTTATTTATGCAGTGAAATTATGCAGTGAAATTATGCATAAATTAATTTGATAATTAAGAAAAGTAATTAAAGTTACTGTACTAGACAATATGTACCATTTTTTTACTAATCTC
>NW_021445758.1:0-226 GCF_001605985.2 Dendrobium catenatum
GCACTTATGTTTCAGAACATCCTCTGGAATATATATCATGGATGGAGAAAAGCGAGGGCCCTTGCCGGCGACTGCAAAAACTTCGTTCGACTTCTTCTTTTTAGGCGTATGTGAATCTCCCTTGTCCTCAGGTCGCCTAGATTGAGTTTTTTGGGCCTCCTGGGCTTTTGCAGATATCTTCAATTTCTACGCGTGTGACCTCCCTGCATGAGTGGATAGCCCCACC
>NW_021445759.1:0-228 GCF_001605985.2 Dendrobium catenatum
AACTGTCAAAAATCCAGGATGTAGCTTTGGAATTTGTTTCAGACTTTCTTTCAAATATTAAATAGACATAAAAATACAGATCTACTATAAACATCCAAATGCATAACGGTTCATCTATCTTTTCTTTCCTTAAAATAATCATACACAATACAGTCCATGGCTTCAGACAGAAAGAACAGAACAGAAAAGCCATGACTACACAAAAATCAAAAGTATCAAGTACCTAAT
>NW_021445760.1:0-208 GCF_001605985.2 Dendrobium catenatum
TAATTAAAAAATAATTTCTTAATTAATTATAATTAATTATAATTAATTAGCAAGAAGAATGATCCTATGCCTGCTCCTTCCGCCTTAGTTTCCGTACCCTCCTACCTCGGTCCACCGAGGATTTCAAGATATAATTTCTAACTCCAATCCCGTCCTCGACGTTGCAGCGGAACGGGGAACCACCTATACGCGCTCTTGTAGCACGGTA
>NW_021445761.1:0-483 GCF_001605985.2 Dendrobium catenatum
TGATCAGGAAATCAAGGGAGTAATTAAGGATGATTGTTATGATCATATCGTCCTGGACGATCGCAGGATCGTTCTGGACGATCCAGTCAAAAACCTTAAGTTACTTCAGGACGATAAATATCGGCCAGCTTGTATCCAGGGCGATGCTCTGGATGATTTTCCCCTGATTTGAACTAATCGTCCACGACGATATTAATATCGCCCTGGACGATCAAGCCATTTTTTAATCGTCCAGGAGTGCAACCAAGGCGATGCTTTGGCCGATCTTCTGGGATTTGTACTGATCGGCCAGGCTGATGTCCATATCGGCCTGGATGATAAAGTGGGCAACTTGCAATTAATGAGCTCCTTTGAAGCTCTTCTATTTAAGAGCTCTTATTCAACGTTTTGAAAGACCTTTGGCTGATGCCTTGACCTGAGAAGGCCTTGAGGAGAAAAAGAGAGAGTGGGAGAGAGAGAGAGGATCTTGTGAGGGGAGCTTGT
>NW_021445762.1:0-232 GCF_001605985.2 Dendrobium catenatum
TGAACATTAAAGGACTTGGACTACAAAATTGAAAATTAAATTGAATATAATTCAAATTTTAAATCAATTTTAATTCAAATTTGATCAAGTAATGTTGAATTTGAACTCAAACTCAAACTCGAACGAGACTTACACCTGAACTCGAATGAGTAGAACAATGGACTTGATCGAACTCAAAGATCAATTTAGGGCATGTGGACTTGATTCAATTGATTTCTAATAAATTCAAATC
>NW_021445763.1:0-272 GCF_001605985.2 Dendrobium catenatum
ATGAGCAACAATGATACAATTCTATGATTAATGTCAATGAGGGATCTCAATATTAGTTACATGAATTCTTAAAAGTCATAGAAATATAAATCATGCTTCATTTAAATCTTTGCGAGGCATAGAGATATGAATACATTTAGGAAAAAACAAATTATAAGCACATTGCCTTCCAACATTAGCCAAAATACGCAAGTAGCAATTTTATACGAAATTTGTCAATGCTTGCGGTTCGACCTCAGAAACAAAATATGAAGAAACTACACATAATAATG
>NW_021445764.1:0-237 GCF_001605985.2 Dendrobium catenatum
CTCTTTTTCTCATTCTTCTTCTTCTTCATATTCTTCTCCCTCTTCTTCTCA
This sequence comes from Dendrobium catenatum, assembly GCF_001605985.2. Taxonomy (NCBI): domain Eukaryota; kingdom Viridiplantae; phylum Streptophyta; class Magnoliopsida; order Asparagales; family Orchidaceae; genus Dendrobium; species Dendrobium catenatum. The sequence goes on from NW_021445764.1 coordinate 52, forward strand.
TTATTCTTCTTGTTTCTATATATTAATCCCTAAAATTAAAAATTAAATGGAAGAAAAGAAACAGCAAAGAAAATCTCTTATGCAAATCACCAACCCTAACAAAATTTTGCCCGCACCGAGGCCGACGCCGACGTGGGCGCTGATGCTTTCATTCTTTTAAAAAAATTTCTTTCTAGTTTCTCTGTA
>NW_021445765.1:0-366 GCF_001605985.2 Dendrobium catenatum
AGTGAAGTCGGAGTTCTCCTCTGCCACCAAAGACGTCAAACTTCTACCCGACATCGGACCTTCACTCTTCGCCAAGTTTCTACCCGACGCCGGACTTCTACCGGTTATCGATTTTCGCTGGACGTCTATGCGAAGATGCATTTCTTTCCATTGCACGACTTCTACCTGACGCTGTCCGACTGATCTTCGTCGTCAGACTACAGTCCTTCCGACCTCCGTCGTCAGCCGACTACGGTCCTCCCGACTTACGTCGCCCACCGAATACAGTCTTTCTGACATCCGTCGCCCGTTGAATACGGTCCTCCTGACTTATGTCGCCTATCGACTATAGTCTTTCCGACCTCCGTCGCCCGCTGACTACGGTCC
>NW_021445766.1:0-306 GCF_001605985.2 Dendrobium catenatum
CTTTGGGACTTCTGATTCTTCTGCATTCTATTTTCTTCGAAAAAATAAAAATATTGAAATTAATCGCTAGAACCACCCAACCACTCAACAAAATGAAAAGAAGGGGGTAATCGAGGTGTAGAACCACTCACACTTACCAACCTAACAAAAGAACATAAATAATGAGGACAATTTAGATGCAAAACCACCAGCAAAAAGAAACTTGGAAGGGTCAATAAAGCACCCAGACCGGCGAAGACAAGCAATACACTAGAAACTGACGACCAACTGCCAAACCAAATAGAATAGGGTCAAATTTTATGGAAA
>NW_021445767.1:0-219 GCF_001605985.2 Dendrobium catenatum
GAGAGAGAGAGAGAGAGAGTAAGGGATAGAGAGAGAGATCAAGAGAGAGAGAGGGAGAGAGAGAGTGAGAGAGAGCGAGCCAGAGAGAGAGGGAGAGAGAGAGAGTGAGAGAGAGAGAGGAAGATGAAGAGAGGGAGAGGGTGAAAGGGAGAGAGAGAGTGAGTGAGAGAGAGAGTGAGAGAGAGAGAGAGAAAGAGAGAGTGAGAGAGAGAGAGCGAG
>NW_021445768.1:0-1145 GCF_001605985.2 Dendrobium catenatum
TCCTCTCCATAGGAATCTCACTAACGCTCTCTCACAAGAAGAACACAAGTGTGGAAAACACAAAATTTCCATATCAAATTCATCATCCTATTACAATAGCTAAGGGCCCTATATATAGGCCACAACATGAGAAAATAAAAAAATTACAAAATTGCCCCTTGGGCCACAACATTCAAATAAATTAACTTAGGGGTAAAATAGGAAATAACATAAAATAGAAACTAAAATGCATAAAATAATTCATAAATGACAACTTAAATCAGAGCCGTCGATTTACGACGCTTCCTGTGATAGATGCGCCAGATTTTCGTGCCGATGTCCGCATCACATATGTTGAGGGCACAACAAATCATGAAGAAGCAGGCAGATGGGCATATGAAGGACATCCAGTTCAACGTAGGGGAGAGGGTGTTGTTAAAACAACGGCCCTACAGGCAGAGGATGGTCACCAACATGAGGAATGAGAAGCTTGCTCCAAGGTTGAGATCATCATCAGAATCAATGTTTCCTTGCCCTTGTGAATCAATGTCAGGACTTGGATTCGGTAATAGGTTTAGTTGGGAAGAAATACTTTGTTCTATCTCGTTGGTTGAATTGTCCTATCTTCTAGTATATACCATCCCTTTGTATCTTGCTTGTTGTATGCGATCTTCAGAGATTTGGGTTGGTTTGGAAGAAGTGTAAGTTGAGAGATCTATAAGGTGAGATTAATATTATAACAGAACTCATATTCATAGAGATAGTTGATGTTCTCTCATGGAATGATTAATTTTCAAAGAATGTTACGTCCATGGAGATATTACATTTCTTATTACTAGGACAATAAGATTTGTAATTTTGTTGATGAGAAAAAAAGCCAATAAAAATGCAGTTTATTGCTTTTGGATCAAGCTTACTCCCTTTGATGAGGAGTATGCACAAAGGCAAGTCAACTGAATAATTTGATGGATATGGAGACAAATCTCTTTGTGGGATAGGTGTGGGTGAGGGTTTAATAAGGAGTTTTGAACTTGAGGATTCTTGACAAAATATGATTAATGAGGCATATAGTGGTGAGGACAATTTCCCCTAATAATATTTTGAGATATTACTGATTGATCAAGCAACTTTCAGAAAGCGTCAGTCTTTTCTTATCGTTATTCCAC
>NW_021445769.1:0-522 GCF_001605985.2 Dendrobium catenatum
TTGGGTCCAATTTGGGGATTATTCTTCCTTGGATAAGAGAATGAATTTCCTTCTCTTATACTTGTGATATAATCCTGGATTAAAATAAAAGAGCAATCATGTTAAGGTTTTAAAGAAAGTGAAGCCTCTTGTTAAAAGAAAATTCAAAGGATGCACAAAGTGCATTAAAAAAAAATTCAAAAATGAAGAAAGGCGCAAAGTGCGCCAAAGAAATAAAAAGATGTGCAAAGCACGTCACAAAAAAAAAGTGAAAGAGGCTTCCTTCTTTTTAAATCCTTAAATCTCAAAGGTCCCGATCACCTTTAATAGCTTGACTTTGAAAAATCTTGAATCTAAATTTATTATCGTGCATAGACAGTTTATCAAATAGGAAATTCTATGCAGGAGAATCGAAAAGATTAAATTTCTCGATCCAACTTAAATCCTTTTGAAATTGATTTTAATTCAAAATTTCTATAAGAGAGACTCTAGTTCAATTTCAATGGAATTTGATCTGGGTCAACAAAATCCAAAACCCTTGGC
>NW_021445770.1:0-205 GCF_001605985.2 Dendrobium catenatum
TTGAAAAATCATAACTAATTTCAGAAAAATTCAAATTGAGTAAACTAAAAGGCTTTCAAATCCAATTAAAATATAGTATTTATTAAAATATTAACTTTCTAGAAATCAACTTAAATTAAAAAACAAACTCTCGGGTCAACCGAAGTTTGATAAATAAGGCCCAAAACCTTTTAAAATCATAACTTTACGTAGAAAACTCCAAATC
>NW_021445771.1:0-539 GCF_001605985.2 Dendrobium catenatum
GGTTTCTCTATCTCCGACTCTGGGACTCCGACGCTGTTCTCCGACTCTCTCAGTCTCTCGCTTCTTGCCTTCCTCCACTCTCCAGGCTGTTCGACATTCGCACCATTTGGAATTTACTGTAATCACTAGTCAGTGAAGTAGTGAACTCATTACTCATAAATAATTTTGGTTTCGTTTTTTTAGAAGTATTTTGGCCGAGTTTTGGTTTCTAATCGATTGATCTACTATTCTACATTATTTCTACTCTTCCTTTATTTCACACTTTATCAATTTGGAAGTTAGGGTTTTTCAGTTTTTGTAGATTAGGGTTTGCAGTTTGCTGTTTTTGTCATTTTGACATTTGATTTTGTAGATTAGGGCTTGCAGTCCTGTTGTTTATCATATTCTTGAGTTTGATAAATGTCTTTTGTGTCTTTTGGCATCTCATATGTCGGCATGCCGTCTGCGCCTCTGTGGGTTGGTCCTGGGAAATCTGCTTTTCATTTATCTTTTGCCATTACAGTGAATCAGTGATTACACAATACACAAATATAAATTGT
>NW_021445772.1:0-250 GCF_001605985.2 Dendrobium catenatum
CTGTTGCAGTCGTAGGACTCGCTGCCTACAGAGTCTACGCTTCAAGGAAAAATTCATCAAGCTAAATGGTATTATCGTTAGTGATGATTCAGCTTCCCTTCTTTCCTTAGGCTGTCTTTTATGTATAGGGATTAGGGATCCATCTATAAGATTTTCAGTTGATACTTTAAATGTAGTACTATAGTGTTCATTGCCTTGTGCTGATCCAGATTGCTATTTGATCTTTCTTGGAGGTCTAGGTTTTATTTAT
>NW_021445773.1:0-209 GCF_001605985.2 Dendrobium catenatum
TGAATTGTGATTACTTCACTCTTTTCTCTTGTCCTTTCAAATTTCTCATGAGAAGATCTTGTCAAGGAGATTCGGTTCTCTGCCGACACTCGAGGAGTGTGAACAGCGGGAGGGTTCTCTTCCTACACTTGGAGAAGTGTGAAAGTATGAAGGGTTTTCTGCCTACACTTGGAGAGTGAAAAGAGGGAAGGTTCTCTACCTCACTTGGA
>NW_021445774.1:0-217 GCF_001605985.2 Dendrobium catenatum
CAGATCATAACCGCCCTCTGTACGTTACTGCAGAGAGTGACGAAATGATAATCAGTCGAATTCTGATCGACCTTGGGTCCTCCATCAACCTTATAAGCTTGAAAGCGCTGAGATCGTTATGCCTCGACGTGCAGCATCTCGGGTCGGATAAGCTAATGGTGCATGGTTTCAACGAGAAAGGGCAGAAGACCCTAGGATCATTCATGCTCTTCCTAAC
>NW_021445775.1:0-337 GCF_001605985.2 Dendrobium catenatum
CAAATTGGAAGCAAACTAGATTATCTTTTCATTTAATTAAAGATATGGTAATCACTAGACCACTATAGATCCTTCATATGGACTTCTTTGGACATATAAGCATGGCTAGTTTAGTTGGAAACATATTTGGATTTGTAATTATTGATGATTACTCAATATTTATATTGGTAAAATTTTTAACACATAAGAATGAGTCTTTTGATGAATTTTCTTAAGTCAATATTAGTAATAAGTGTATGTTGGGTTAGCAACTATGCACACACACATAAGGGGGAGTGTAATTAAAGAGTGTAGAATGTACTGGATGATTATGATTGTATTATATGATATGTATAAA
>NW_021445776.1:0-211 GCF_001605985.2 Dendrobium catenatum
AGTCCTATGAGACTGTATCCATTTCGAAGGGTAGAACCTATCTATAAGAATATGATGATATCTAGTATATCCTAAATGGTTTTTACCACTCTCTTTTAAGGTATCTAATGGTATTGAAAATTTAAGGCAATAGTTATCCCTTTGAAGAGCCAATTGTTAAAATGTTGAACATAATGATATCTTGCTATTTAGATAGTATACTATCGGCTTG
>NW_021445777.1:0-260 GCF_001605985.2 Dendrobium catenatum
TTCTCTACCGCCGCGAATACTCCAGGACGCAACAATAATCAAAATTTATCAAGATAAATTAAAATTTTTAGAATTTTTTTAAGATAAATATATGTAAAATGAGTTGAAAGAGCTTTTTCTATTGCAACTATTATAAAAAATTGACTATAAAATAGGATTAGAAATTAATGAATAAATGATATTTTAACCACTTATATTGAGAAATAAATATTTGATTATATTGATAACAAAATAATCATTCAACTATTTCAAAATATGAA
>NW_021445778.1:0-294 GCF_001605985.2 Dendrobium catenatum
TCAGAAATTGATTCATGAGGTTTCATACGAAAAAGTCCGTAGTCATGTAAGAGAATGTTAAAACGAGATTGTTTAACTTCATTAGTGCCTTCATAAGTGATACACAATTTATCCCAAATTTGTTTATCAATTTTGCAAGTGAAAACACGCATGTAGTCTTTTGATTTTAAAGCACAGAAAAAGCAATTAAGACATTTTGCATTCAATTGAGCCAAATCCCTATCATCTAAAGTCCATTAAGTGAAAGGAATTGGAACAGTAATTGTTAAGATAGTTGCTATTTGCATGCATTAC
>NW_021445779.1:0-271 GCF_001605985.2 Dendrobium catenatum
ACTCCTTATGTTTCTTGGAAGAAAGTCCCGAAAAAAGACCGGGAGATGTGGTTTAGAGATTTTGAGGTATTTTTGGGTTTTAGTTTTATATGTTAAATGATTTATTCTTTCTTACTTAAGCTAACAATCTTATATATTATATATCATATGTATTTGATTGCAGAAAGAGTTTTGTTGGCTGCCCCAACACAATGACAGGATTAGAAAGAATTTTAAGAAGCGTGTGTTTACTCGAATGCGCGACATGTTCACAGATATTAGAAAGTCTGGG
>NW_021445780.1:0-225 GCF_001605985.2 Dendrobium catenatum
TAGTATAGATTTGATTTGATTCGATTTGATTTGATTAATTGATTTGAAGGATTGATTTGACGGACGGATTGACTGATTTGACGGATTGATTGATTTTCTTCTGTGTACGAATTTCTTCGAGATTGATGTGAATTGATTGAGCTTGGTTTATCGATTTGCCTGCTGCTGCATTGACTGGTTTTATTAATTATGGATTTCCGTATTGCATAGATTCATTGACCATTG
>NW_021445781.1:0-278 GCF_001605985.2 Dendrobium catenatum
CCCCCCCCCTCTTGGCTAGCCGTTGGGACATAAGCTTAGATCTAACAACCTAATTCATAATTAACAAGTTTCAACATTTTTAACACTAATTCTTAAGTTGCCGATTGGATGAGATACAAATACAATTCTCCTTGGAAAAAGCCACCCTCCAAAGCTTCAAAATTCTTGAAATTTATTTGTTGTATTGTTGTTAGCATTAAACATACTATTAGGTTACATGTAACCGAGCATAGCTGTAATCTATCATTTTTTTGGGACCCTTGGGTTAATGGCTCAAC
>NW_021445782.1:0-454 GCF_001605985.2 Dendrobium catenatum
GGAAGCCAACAAAACTCTTTCTGCAATCAAATACATATGATATATAAAATATAAGATTATTAGCTTAAGTAAGAAAGAATAAATCATTTAACATAAATTTTAAAACCCAAAAATTCCTCAAACTCTCTAAACCACATCTCCCGGACTTCTTTCGGGACTTTCTTCCAAGAAACATAAGGAGCGTCAAACCTGCTCCGTATGATGTCCCGTATTTTATGTGTCAGTTGTTTTGATGGGTATAACCTACAAAACTAAAGTTATATAAAACAAATATAAAATATAAAATATAAAATAAAAATATTTGTTAGTTTAAAAAAATAAAAGAGATTGTACATACGTGTCACCCTCAGGTACTATCAACATTCTACCATCTGTCTCCTGCTCTACTACAGCTGCTGTCGAAGGTCTCGCTGCTGTCGAAGGTCCCGCTGCTGTCGAAGGTCCCGCTGCTGTT
>NW_021445783.1:0-318 GCF_001605985.2 Dendrobium catenatum
CACACTCTTTTCACCACTACCCGGTGCGGCAGAGAATCGTCGTCGTTTTACACAATCCCGAGTGTTGGCAGAGAACCGTCAGTCCTTTCACACAATCCCCAGTGTTGGCAGAGAACCGTTATCCTTTTACAGTCTTCTAGTGTGGGCAGAGACCCCTTCGGCTATTTACACTCTCCAAGTGTTGGCAACGAACCGGATCTCCTTGACAGATCTTCTCATAAGAAATCTAGAAGGAAGAAAGAAAAGAGTGAAGTAATCACAATTCACAAGTAGAGATTCTAACCTTTGAACTCTAAGTGAAGCCTTCACGCTCCAATG
>NW_021445784.1:0-429 GCF_001605985.2 Dendrobium catenatum
GTTCTAGTTTTCGGACTACCTAATCTTGTGGAAATTCTAGGTGAGGGCATTTGAAGTTAGGAAATTCGAAGTTGTCGTATTCCTCGAATTCCACCTCTTTCCCCTGCTCTGGCCGCCACATACCCCAAACAGCCCAAGTGCCGGCCCCCTGGCTGCAGCATCCCGCCAGCCAACATCTCCGCCCCCCCTGCCATCTTACCCTCCGTCGGCCAGCAACCCAATCACCGCCAGACAGCAGCCCAGTCCGCCCACTTGTTCGAAATCTGAATCTCCATGTCAGGCTTCAATTCCTTCCTATTTTACTTCAATCCCCATTAGGAATTTTGGCCTATTTTAATTCCTGTCACGTAACGGAAGGCTGCCAGCGGGATTAACAGCCAGCCCCTTTAGGAATTCTCTGTTTTAATATTAAACTTGCATCCCGTGATT
>NW_021445785.1:0-467 GCF_001605985.2 Dendrobium catenatum
AAGCAGCCGTCTTTATGCAAAACACATCATCTTGGACGATATTGTATTAGCCAGGACGATAGGCTTAATTCAAAAAGAATCTGCCACCAGATCTACTTAAGAAAATCTTATTTTTAGAAATCATCCAGGTGGATCATCCTGGACTATAAAATATCGTCCCAGACGATCCAGAGCAATTTTTCCAAAATTTCTCAGGCAGCTTTGGAAAGCAATTAATGGTGATTTCGTCCGGGCCGATCGCAAGATCGTTCGAGACGATTTGACATCATCCAGCTTCATTTCAGGGCGATATTCAGGATGATTTTCCATATTTGAACTAATCGACCATGACGATATGTCTATCGTCCTAGACGATAATGTCTGCAACTTGCATTAATGAGCTCATTTTGAGAGCTTTTATTTAAGCTATGACATTTCAACTTTTGTAAGAGTCTTCGGCAGCCATTGTAGCTTCATTCTTGTGGGGG
>NW_021445786.1:0-1550 GCF_001605985.2 Dendrobium catenatum
CTAGTTATTCTACATTAATGACCAATTTCATGTCATCATGTAACATTTTGTTTATAATATAGAAAATTATATTGTCAGCATACACATATAAATTCATTATATTTTAGGACTTCATAGGTTTAATTTTAAGGTTTTCCATGATTCTTCTTGCTAGTTAAAATGTAGGCATTGAAGAGGGAAATGAGAGACACATTAAATCTTACTTGACAACAACAATATCGTCAAGCCTTTATCCCATAATATGGGGTTGGCTACATAAACCTTTTTTCTATTAAGAATCTTTTCTCATCAATGAAAAAAGGTGGGACAAAAAAATGCTTTTAATACCCACAATGATGAAAACTTTTCTTTTTATTGTATGTTCATTCTTTTAATGTTTATAATAATTTTAAGGAAAATTGAATCTTAGGTTTTTCTATTATTTATATTATCGAGATCCTTTAAGAGAAGTTAGTATTTTGCACTGTAATGTGTTTTCTCATTTGTTTAATTCCAATATCATGTTTTCTTATTTATAAGTGCACAACTCTGAACTTGTATTCTATACCAATATAATTTTTAGTGATTTTGCACTTTTGCTTGATTATAGCAAACATAATCTCAAATTGCACTTTTAAAGTAATGTTATTTGATTTAGTTCTAAGTTATAACATATCCTTATTTGGCTAGCATTTATATATAAGTTTTATAAGTTCATTTTTTTATTCAGATCCACACTGCATCGTGTTGTATTGGATGGACAAGAACGATATTCTGTAAGACACATAACTCTAGTTTTATTTGTTGCAACAAAAAAGTAGTTGATTTAGTCTCTCAATATATTATTTAGAAATTAGTTTTTCTTGAGTTATTGATTTCCTTGTTTCAAATGATGTCTTATAGGAAATAAGAGAAAACATAAAACTCTGCTATAGAAATAGCAGTCCAACACGCTTTCAAGTAGTTTTTGAGAAAAAATAGAGAAATAATGGAGGAAAAAACTTTTAATTTGATAGTAGATGAAAGAAAATACTAAGATATACTTGGATATTCAATTGGAGAGAAAGATCCTACTCTCTAAATCTATATCTGGAGGCTAGAGCCTAAGCAAAACCTAAAAAGCACCAAATTTTGCAAAACATAGAATGCAATCCTAACCCTAAAACATAAATACTACTTAAAAAAAAAGCAAACAACAAATCCCTAAACAACCCTCGAATTTAAATTTTCCCTCTCAAATTCTTCTCAATTAAACCCATAACACCATAATTAAGAGGGCTGGGCCCCATATGATGTCTACCACTTGGAACTGAATGTCCTTTATGTGTCCATCAGTCTGCTTCTTTATGATCTGTTGTGCCCTTAGTAGGTGTTTCTTCAATTTCTCTAACACCCGATCTCTTTCCTCCAAGTATTGCTCTATTTAGGATATTGGTTTGTTCCCCTGCCAAAAATGCACCAAGGGTGGGGTGTCCCTTCCGTACAATACTTTGAAAGGGGTCATATGAGAAGCGAAGTAGTACGATGTATTGTACCAATATTCTACCTATGCTAGCCACTTAGCCCAAATC
>NW_021445787.1:0-661 GCF_001605985.2 Dendrobium catenatum
AAATATAATCAATAAGAAATTAGTTTAACTAAAATCTATACTACTATTATAAAAGGAGCTTGAGTTTCCTTCCCGTGACAAATCTTGTTCATCCATTATACTTATTTTTTAATTATCTTGACCATCCATTATATTATAACTAATTAGTAAATAAAAAAAATAATACTGATATAAATTAATGCTCTTTCTCTCAAATTAAATATTACTATTCAATTAATACTCTCCGGCTATTAATCTATATTATTATTACTATATAAAAGTGGCTTTGGATTCCAGTCATAGTAAATCCTGAACGTTCATTTATAAGTTTTAAATTAATCTATAAGGTTGATTTATGACTCTTCAAATTCCCTCATGCGGCTTCAATTTCCTCCGTCAAAACTAATTAAGCATTTAATCGGTTTCTTAATTTGCGTAACATGAGTTTCGTAAGCATGCATTTAATATCGCCTCTTTCTTTACCTATTCACGCCATAGATGAGACATTGGGCTCCTCATCTTCCCCTATTCTTCTCCTCATTATTGGCTTTTTATTTCTTTGCACAAAAGGTGAGAAGTCGGGGCTTCTCCTCTTCACCATTCTTCTTATTGCTTAATACAAGACGGCATTACCTTCCGGCTTTTCATTTCTTCACATGAAAGATGAGGCGTCGAGCACCTC
>NW_021445788.1:0-573 GCF_001605985.2 Dendrobium catenatum
TCAAATATGTTAAAAAGCTCTACATTATTAATTAACTGCAGATAGATAAAAATGTAATCATCCTCTAAAATAAAAGCACGATGTTATTATCACTTAAAAAGAAGACCCAAGGCAATATAGTTCATTAACAATCTTTGGCAAAAAAGAAAAAGAAATCTTGAGAGCACCAAAAACATGGTTTCCGGTTGTCGTCCTAACCGACCATCGTCAAACTTTTGCCCAACCACAGAACACCGTTGAACTTTGCCTCAACCACAGGCCATTGCCGGATTTCTGCTTGATCAACAACCGTCGTCAAACTTCTACCCAATTTTTTAAAGTACTGTAATTTTACCATTTCCAAATTAAAAGGACAAATCAAGTTTTATAACTCACTAAAATTTAGTGGAATCATTTCGATTAGGCGTGACATGTGATTTTTTTTTTCATTTTCTAAGGTTTTCCACACAAAAAATTATGGTGTTTTATCTTCTCTATTTGTGTGCTAAATATCGATGCAACATTTAGATGAAAAACTCACTCACTCTATTGATGCATTAGAGATTTATAAATTAAAGATATTGAAATAAATTA
>NW_021445789.1:0-266 GCF_001605985.2 Dendrobium catenatum
GGTAGAATTGGATTCGTGCTAACTATGGTTTAAAGGGCATGATGAAGCTATTCATTTTTAATGTTTTTGTAATTTGTTGAATGGTTTTTTATCAGTAACATACTTCATAAGAAGAGGAGGATAATAATGAAATTGATATACTAATACTATGTACTTAAAGATAATTTTCATGGTAAATTACTTTTTTTAAAAAAAATTATATAATCATAATGAAATTTAATTAATTTAATGATAAATTACTTTTTATTTAAAATTTGATATAATCT
>NW_021445790.1:0-557 GCF_001605985.2 Dendrobium catenatum
CTAATGTTTTGATTGGTTGAAAGGCTTGAGAGATTTAAGTTTGAGTTTAAGTATTAGTATTTTAAAGTTAATTTTAAGGTGTGTTTTAAGTGCTAAATGATTACCACCTTTGTTTCTCATCGAGGCCATGAAGTTTATTTCACCTTCCTTAGGGCTAAGCTAATAGCCTCATAGGCCTGCGTTACCCAGTGATAACCAGTATTAGTTGAGTTAATTAATTGGTTGATGGTTAAAGGGATGAAGATTTTTTAATTATTGAGTTAAAGTTATTTAGAGCTTGAGTTGATTGTTGAATTATTAGAATTCTTTATTAAATTTGTTAGAATTTTCAGATAATTTCTCAAATCTTCTTAAATTAATCTTAATTAATCATTAATGAATTATTGATTAAATTTCATTCAAAAATTTCATTTAAATTTGAATTATTAATCTCTAGGTTTTATTTAATTTTATTCAATCTTTAATGTGTTTTTGAAGTATCTTTATTGTATTTAATTAACTATCAATGAATTTGATAATTTAATAAATTGAAATGAAAGTTTAATTAAAATATTTTA
>NW_021445791.1:0-1605 GCF_001605985.2 Dendrobium catenatum
GGCAAACCCTAATTTGTGAAACCTAAGGCGTATCAATATATTACTAAATATAGAAGTTTAGATGTTAAGTATGTATTTTCAATAGTTTTAGGTGTTATGTATGTAAAATTCCATTAATTTTAATGACCACTTATTTATTATTTCTCTGTTCATGTCGCAATGAAAACATTTAATAGTGCCAAACACATTAGGAATATAGAAAACCAAGATATGAGGTGGATTTCTTACCGATCCGAAATAAGTAGCTGCTAAGGCTTTTGTAAGCTCTGTTTTACCAACACCGGTTGGCCCACAGAAAAGCATAGCAGCAATTGGTCTATTAGGATCCTTGAGACCAACACGCGATCTCTTTACAGCTCTAGAGATTGCATTGACAGCATCATCTTGGCCAATAACACGTTTTCTTAGTTCCTCATCAAGACCCACTAGAAGCTTCATTTCATCTGCAGTGAGCTGCTTAACAGGAATGCCCGACCACAACGAGGCAACCGTCGCAATTTCTTCAGGTCCAACAATGACAGGCCTGAACAAACGAACATTTTCACAAGAAAACGGTTATGTTAAGTTTGACTAACGCTGCACAGAATTTTGAAGAAAGTTACATAGTAATGATGAGAAAACGAGCTTAAGAAAATACCAAAAAAATTGCAACTTCATCATAATACAATAGCTCTTCCAATCAGGAAATTAATCTTATTCAGAATTTCCATTCCCTCACTTTAGAAACAATTATAAGGATTTGATAGCAAAGTTACATACTCTTCTTCTGACACTGAAGGAGCAGGTGACTCCGAGATGCCTCCCATCAAGTCATGACCATTTGAGCTGTTCCTACTAGCGGTATATTTCAGCTTATTTTCCAGCACCTGAATAAAGATGATACAATGCAGCTGAAGCTACAAAACTAGGCATATATAATGGCATATCAAAAAATCCATATAATAAAGAAGTATTACCACTTGGTGCATCGCCTGTACAGCTCTTATTTCCTGCCAATAATCATCAGGTGACTTGGACAGTATGGAAGATTGTTCTTCCTTCTTTCTCTTAAATGCATTCATTCGGGCCCTACTGCCAGCTTCGTCTAGTAAATCTATGGCTTTGTCAGGAAGATGCCTATCAGGTATATATCTAGCTGAGAGGTATACAGCTGCGTTAATGGCTTCTAAGGTGAATAGACATCTATGATGGTTTTCATACTTCTCACGAAGGCCCATCAAAATCCTCACAGCATCCTCCTATGTAATGTTTAAAGAACAAGTTAAATTTTATAAAAAAAAAAGTGACGACAAAATTAGAAAAATTTATAAAAATATGCAAGGCATACCTGGCTTGGTTCATTTATAAGAACAGGTTGGAATCGACGTGCCAGAGCTTTATCCTTTTCAAAATGTGTCCTATACTCATCTAGGGTTGTAGATGCAATGCACTGGAAAAAATCAAATAAAAAGCACATTCAAGATCACTTAAGCTGCAACAAATAACATAAAAATAGATGGAGCACAGAAACACATAGAAGCATTGAATGCGCAGGATACTTACAATTAGGGGTGTAAGTGAGCCGAGCCGACTCGTGAGCCGGCTCGAACTCGACTCGTTAACGAG
>NW_021445792.1:0-344 GCF_001605985.2 Dendrobium catenatum
CAACATACATGAAAGTTTAAGAACTTAAACTTAGTGATCTTAAATCTCTCAGAATTTTCTAGGAATTTTTATGACCCTTTAAACTCCTTAATTAAAAAGTCCTAATTTAACCCATAAATAAGTGTCGATAACTTCAGAAAATTTTAATAAATCTATCTTAACTCAAAAAATTACATGTAAAATCTCAAATGCTTTAGAATTTAATCCTTAATCTCAAATAATTAGGGCCCCTTATTTAGACTTTAATCATAACTTTAATTTAGCCCTGATTAAAAAACATTTTTTACATAAATTAAATAATTAAAAATTATTAAAAATTTCAAATTTTATCCAAACACTTGGGA
>NW_021445793.1:0-324 GCF_001605985.2 Dendrobium catenatum
TCCACGGTGATGTTATACATCAACCGCCTAACCCTCTGCACCCAATAATAGCGTCATGACCATTCGAATGCTGGGGCACGGATATAATTGGGCCGATAGATCCGCCATCATCAGCCGGGCACCGCTTTATTTTGGCAGTAACAGACTACTTCTAGAAGTGGTCAGAGGCGGCCCCATTCAGAGAGGTCACATCCGAGCATGTGATCAACTTCTTTACCCACAACGTTGTCTACAGATTTGGTGTACTGCGCCGCATAATTTTAGATAACGGCACAGCATTCAAAAGAACCAAAATTTATAAGTTTGTTGATCGACACAAGATCG
>NW_021445794.1:0-1529 GCF_001605985.2 Dendrobium catenatum
ATGAATGAGAACATGTCATGATTTGAAGTGTTATCGATCATAAGTTCTGCATTGGGCAATGGAAAATCATCTTTTGGGCATGCTTTGTTCAAATCCCGGTAGTCTATACAGACATGAATTTGACCATTCTTCTTTTTCACTGGAACGATATTAGCGATCCAGTTAGCATACTTCTCTTCTCAAATAAAACCAGCTTTAATAAGCTTCTTGGTTTCAGCAATAACTTGTTCTTCAATTTCAAGTCGCATTCGCCTAGGTGCTTGCTTAACAGGCGGTATTTTTGTATCGATAGAGAGTTTATGCACTGCCACCTCTGGTGATAAACCAGGCAATTCAGTGTAGTTCCATGCGAAACAGTCTTTATATTCGAGAAGTAACATTCTTAGCTCCTCTGCCTTATCTTGCGAGATATCAGAGCTGATGAATGTAGGTTTTGGATTTTCTTCAGTACCCAAGTTTATTTCTTTGATCTCATCCACAGTAGCTTGGCCACCTTCTTCGAATTCTTTTGGAGCTTCTTTTAGATCTACTGTTAGATCTTGAATTTGATTTTCAGACTCCGACAATCTCTCTTCCTTGTCTGTAACATTGTAGGAGGTTGCATATGTAAGACGTGGATGTTGAGGGTATTCAAGATAATGATAGGATGATGCTCGTGTGAGATGTGAATGTCGAGCATATCCAAGACCCCATGTTGTTGACAAACCATGACCAATAGGTCTTTGTGCATGCTCATTATGCTAGAGTTCTCTGAAATAACGAGCTCGTTTGCGTGTTTGTACGAAAAATATTCTTCTTTCTATCAGCTTTCGCATAATGGGTGAAGGGTATTGTGGAATGATTATCCACATATCTTCATAATCCCATTCATTTTCATTTTCTATCTCATGAGTAATGTAATGCGGTATTACTCTTGATTCATAGAAAATAGATCCATGCTCATTGAGACCTCTTTTGGGAGGGACATAAAAGTTTTTAACATTTCTATGTTTGTATTTGACGAGGTAGTCAATGTTTTGGAATGTGCCGCCGGCATGGGCACTATTTTGATGATATCTGTAGATATTTATTCTTCAGACACCCTTATCATTGAAATTGATACTTTTTGTAATTTCTTAGATATGGAACTGGGTCCTGGGTCCCCTTCTTCCTGAGATTCTGTAGTACCCTTGGGCTGATACACAAATTCTTCTTCTCCTTCGATGATCAGTTTACTTGAACACCGTACCTTGTTTGTGTGATTAGCTTCGTAATCAAAAGGGACAGTTGATAATTCATTCTTTCTTTTTTCTATGATCAAGGGTTTGAAAGTTGTAGAGATATCATCCTCTTCAGAATCACTACCGAGATGAGGCACTGAGATAATTTGTCTTGATTGATTCTTATTTTTATCTTTTAACTTTTTCTTATCCAGTGTAAGAGACTGAATTTTTGGAAGCTCATTGCCTTTTGGCTTTTGAGCTATAAAGTACTTGGCGTCATCGTAGATTTTAACTTCGTGCACCAAGAATGGTTGTTCATCACCATCA
>NW_021445795.1:0-482 GCF_001605985.2 Dendrobium catenatum
AATAAAAATAAATTTAAAAATATTATGTATAATTTTATTATACTTTTAAAATATAAAGTCATTAAAAAATCTTAAAATTGTTGCTGTCTTCTTTATCTTAGTAATTTCTCATTATGTCTCTTTTCTTTTTATATTCTTTATATCTTTGTATTTTTGCAATTGCCCCAAGTAAAATCTTTTCCTTTTTATGCTATTCCCTTGTGCCGGCATGCAAGAGAGAAGCAGTGACTGATGGTTTTATTTGTGAAGAAATGTATGGGAATGTAGATTTCAGTATTGGATTCCAACTCTTGTTTGCATTCTCAGACATGACTTACCACTTTTATTTCAGGTATTCAGCGAGGCTGAAATTGTAGAATACACTCTAAACGCGAATTCTACCTCACCAGGAAATATTGAGGTCAGAGTTCAGTATTACATTCTTTTGAGCAGAACTCTACTTTGGCCATTGCTTTGTATCAGAAAGTCCAAAAATGATCACA
>NW_021445796.1:0-226 GCF_001605985.2 Dendrobium catenatum
AAGACGTAAATCCGATTTACCGAATCCCGGGATTTAACTCGCGCAGAAAAACTGTTTGGCTGGATTTAGCATAAATCCGACTTAAATTCGACTGTAAATCCGATACCAAACAGCCCCTTGGTGGCTGTTTTGGGGGGGTTTAAATCACAAAATTGTTTGATAATATTTATGATAAATTCTGTCTGGTTATTGGCAAATTATTGCATCAGGTCACCTGACAGAGAGA
>NW_021445797.1:0-240 GCF_001605985.2 Dendrobium catenatum
AAATATATATATATATATATATTAAATTCCAAAACTTTTAAAAAATTCAAAGAATTTTTAAAAAAGAAAACAATAAATTCAAGCAAATGGCACAACTTAAGGAGGATTGTAATATTTTCAAAATGCCTCAAAAGAGAGGATTGTATTCACACTCAAAATGAGTGAAAACAAATACAGCACTTTTTTTAAAAAATCATCATAAGATTAATGCTTCACCCAACCATAGTTTCAGCACAAAAT
>NW_021445798.1:0-252 GCF_001605985.2 Dendrobium catenatum
CGTTAGCGTTAAAAGAAACTGAAATATTATTGTCAGATGTAAGTTTGGCAACGGATAGTAAATTATGAGAAAGAGAAGGCACATGAAGAATTTTGCGAAGTGTTAGCTTACGGTATGAGTCGGGTAGGGGTAGAATTCCTTGACCTGTATTTTGAATGGGTAAGTTGTTACCATTAGCTATTGAGACTGAATCTTGTCCGGTGAATGGAGTGGAATTTTGAAGATTGGAGACGTCCGAGGTGAGGTGCGAGG
>NW_021445799.1:0-500 GCF_001605985.2 Dendrobium catenatum
CTTGTATATTGATGTTTTACATTTTATAGATGTTTGGTAGACTGCTTAATTGAAGGCTTTAGATAACTCTGGTAAATTGTTTGGGAAATTGATTGACATTCTTTCCAAGTTAGATCTTGGGGCATCACAGTCAGTCCCCATGATTTTTTTTCCCTTTTTAAGATTTTTCACGTAAAAATTTTGGTGTCTTTTACAAATGTCACACCTTCTCTTTTCATATGTTTGTGTGATGAATCTTCGTACAAAGCTAATATGTTAAAATTTATACTTCTCTACCTCCGCGAATATTCCAGGATGCAACACTACTACTATTGATTGTTCCAGCATTCAACATAACTTGAACATAATATTTATTTGTTTCTAAAAAAAATTTTACATTTAGAACATAATTTCATTAATATTTTAAAGTAAACACAACAATGTCCAATCAAACTGACTCGTAATATAATTCCCACATGTCCAAGCATTAAATAAAAGCTGCGTAAAAGTATGTTGAATGC
>NW_021445800.1:0-246 GCF_001605985.2 Dendrobium catenatum
GGATAATTGGATCTTTGCTTTACTTGACAGCTAGTCGACCCAATATCATGTTTAGTGTTTATTTATATGCTAGATTTTAATCAAATCTAAAAGAATCACATTTGACAGCATTAAAAAGTGATTTAAGGTATCTATTGGGAACTCAGAACTTAGGAATTTGGTATCCTAAGTTTAGATCTTCAATTGAAATAATTAGGTATTCATATTCAAATTTTACAGGTTGTAGGGTTGATATAAAGAGTACTT
>NW_021445801.1:0-364 GCF_001605985.2 Dendrobium catenatum
GTGAGTGAGATGATGAAGGTACGAGCAGGTATTACCAGTTTGATTCGCCATTGACATTTGGCAGTGAGAAACTCCCCACCAGTTTCGGGTTCGCCGAATTTGCGAAATTTCACGGCGGATGTTCTGATTTAAATGGGCTATTTGGCCACAGACAAAATTCAACTAACGGGGCTTATTAAATTCTCCGAAATTCAGATTTAGTAAACCATATCCTAAACCCTAAATCTTAAACTTTAAATTCTAAATTAGTAAATTCTAAATCTTAAACCCTAAAATCTAAACTCTAAATCTTAAATCCTAAGTCCTAAATCCTAAACCCTAAAATCTAAACCCTAAAATGTTAAATTTTTAAAATTATTTGACA
>NW_021445802.1:0-226 GCF_001605985.2 Dendrobium catenatum
AGAACCAGCTCAAGATTGGGTAGACTAGGTTTGTGTCTGTTTGTAATCTTTTCCTTTCTTGAGTCAATTGTATTGGGTGTGGGACATGTTGTTATGTAACACAGAAGTTTTCATGTTGTTCCCTTTAGGATTTTTGTTTTTGGTAACATTGGCCTGGACGATCGTCCTATCGTCCTGGCCGATCGGTCTAAAATCAGAAACCCTAGTTAGAGCATCCTCATTAAGG
>NW_021445803.1:0-276 GCF_001605985.2 Dendrobium catenatum
GGCAAACTCTCAAAATCTTGAGATTCATGAGATGGAGACTTCAATTTTTTTTTTTTTAAGTAAAAACCCACCATAGGAGCCTACGCGTAATTAAAGGGGAAAATTACAAAGTCCTTAAGGGGTTCTCAAACTCTCTAATGCTCAAAGAGCTACAAAAAAGAAATAAAAGAAAACCTGTGAGCTCAAGATCCCCACTAAAGATCAATACAAAGAACCTAGGAACATTCTATGGTGCTTACGGGAAAGCACCCAAAAAAAGGGGAAAGCCAAAAACCT
>NW_021445804.1:0-239 GCF_001605985.2 Dendrobium catenatum
ATATATATATATATATTTTGTTTAATTATTTTGGTATATATATAAATATATAAAGTATTTACTTTAAGCATACAAAAGAAACATGATTGCTTTCTACGATAGTTCCATGAATTACTTTAAGCATACAAAGCTTTGTAGCTCCTTTCCTGTCCCACAATTCCCTCACTCTTTTTCCTTAGGCAAATGCTCTGAAAGCACTATGCAAAAATCTTTTTCCCTCTTTTCTCTTAGTTTGTCAC
>NW_021445805.1:0-255 GCF_001605985.2 Dendrobium catenatum
CTGTTTTTGCTCACATCGGCCAGGACAATCGGTTGGATCGGCCTGGACGATCCATTTCAAAACAGAAATTCTAATCAGGATTCTGGATTAAGGCAACCGACATTGTCGTATCGTCCTGGACGATACTTGTATCGGCCAGGACGATCAGCTCAAAAAACAGAAAGAAATTGCATACATATCAATTTTGGTACTCTGTATTTTCGGAAATCGTCCAGGAAGATCGTGAAATCGGCAGGATGATATTACCTAATTATA
>NW_021445806.1:0-877 GCF_001605985.2 Dendrobium catenatum
CTTAGTCAGAGGAGGTAGTCGACCCAATCTGACAGAAAGTACCTTGTCGGCAGCAATGGGTTGCTTCGTCCAAGAATACCTTGTAGACCTGAGTTGATGTTTGTCAAAGGCGATACATCTGAATCCACCTTATCTTACAAAGGGCTTTATGCCTATCGAATAAACCCTATGATTCATCGCTCAAGGGTTTGACGTCTTTAGGGAACATACGGGCTTTGGCCATGATCGTAATATAATGGTGCCATTTTGCAGTGAAACCACCCGATCAGAGGGCACGTGCCACGTCCCTGTTGGCAAGAGACTGTTTGAGGATGAATCAAAGTGATACACCCTACATGCATTCGCTTTTTATGAGTTGAGGTTAATTTCAGATTTATCACCCCCGATAAATGATTGCGAGAGGTGAATGATTTTTAGTTTTAAGTTTTAAGGTGATATATTTTATTTCAAGAATTTAGACTTTTATTAGATTTCAAATTTGACCCCTCCGGTTGAGATTTCCAGTCAACACGACCATCATCGGGGTGGCATTAAGATTACTTATATTTTTGTAGAATTTTGGGAGGTATTTTGTACTTCAAGTCATGTTGATTCCAGTCCTTTTGAGGAGGATGAAACTTGAATATAAACCCGCGCAGCATTCTCGAATCGTTGGATTTGGGACTTAGATGTGCGATTGGAGCACATGCGGGTTGTAGTATTTGACCTTGCGCAGCATTCTCGGTCATTGATGTCTGTAACTTTAAAGCATTGACCGGAGCACATGCATCAATGGATCATATTTAATACATAAGGGGCATTTTAAAATATTTAAACATGATCCATTGTGAGAGTGATTTGTATTTAGTAAATACCCGAAATTTCACTTAAGGGCCTA
>NW_021445807.1:0-289 GCF_001605985.2 Dendrobium catenatum
TATAATGACTACAGAACCTACAAACATCATGAAGACTGATGCATCAAATGCCATTAGGAAGGTTTGGCATGCAATAAACATAACAAGGAGAAACATTTAGATGCATTCGAGTGAATGTCAACGATACAAGTTCGTAACATAAATAGCAAGTTATTTTCAAGGGAGACACATCCGGTGCAATAACTCAATATTTAAGAAATCACATCGAATAAAAAATGCAAATGCTTGTGAGTAGTATCATAGGATCTGCAGTCCATACAAATCATCTATGAATACGAATGTATGTACA
>NW_021445808.1:0-217 GCF_001605985.2 Dendrobium catenatum
GCAAAGAAGGAAGATGAATGCTGAGCTCCGAGCTCAACGTCAACAACTCCCGATCCATCCTTCCAATCTGTCGGCCCAAGAGCCTGAAGCCAATGTTCCCACTCGGAACAAGTTTACTGACCTGAAATGGGTCAAAAGGAATAGCTCTACTGGAGAGCTAAAGAAATCTTTTTGGGATCGGCGGCCTGAAGCCCCAATCCCTCCAAAGAAGAAAGAG
>NW_021445809.1:0-348 GCF_001605985.2 Dendrobium catenatum
TAGGGCACAATAGAAAATCTTACAAGTTACAAATTATCAGATGCCACACCAAATATAACAGACTCAAAAAAGGAAAAAGATTACAAACTGACACATACCTAGTCTACCCAATCTTGAGCTGGTTCCAAATTGCAGTCTGAGATTTATAGTGGTTCGGTCAAAACCAGAACTACATCTACTCCCCGGAGCACCCTCCGAGTATTGCAATAATACCACTAGTGCCTCTCCTTTTGCACCCACAACAAGGTGGAGAAGCATTTACAAAAACTCTTTCCACCACTACCCGTTGCGACAGAGAACCCTTCGTCCTTTCACACTCTCCTAGTGTGGGCAGAGAACCCTCGGCTA
>NW_021445810.1:0-235 GCF_001605985.2 Dendrobium catenatum
TTTCTAGTTTTACTTTTTTGCATTTTAGTTTTTGCACTTCATCTTTGTTATACTTGATAAATTTCTGAGATCTATGTTTTATTGTGCAATTTAGAATTTAAACTTCATTACTGAATCTGTTGTTAAAGTTGTAGCATCCGCATTGTTAAATTGATTTGTCTATTTCTAAAGTTCAAAAAATCAAAAAAAAAAAACACTCTTATTTTGGATTATTTTTAAAAGCACCAATTCACCC
>NW_021445811.1:0-243 GCF_001605985.2 Dendrobium catenatum
TCTACATTAACTCTTTAGCACAAAAAAAATTCTTCAAATCGGTGAAAAAATAGTGGTCAAAAGCTGTCTCATACAAAACCTAAAAATCCACATGTGAAAAGACTTTTTGATCTTTAGAATTGAAGAAGTTAGAGAGTTTGTATTGAACCAAGACATCATTGATAGAATTTAGGAGGATTTATATATATAGTTTTAATTTTTCATGTATTTATTTATTTAAATTAAAAATTTTATATTACTTAC
>NW_021445812.1:0-716 GCF_001605985.2 Dendrobium catenatum
ATCATGTACCAGAATAATTAATTTGATGCATTGTAAGAAAAAAAGGGTGTAAATGTTAAAGTTATTTCAAAATTATTAAAGATATGTGTGAGAGAGTATTGATTGGCATTAGAAATTGTAGAATGAGTAAATAGTTATTTATCACAATAGAATTATATCAAAGATTAATATTAAGTTCATATCTTTTTCGTATTGGTTATGCAGATACTAAAAAAAGATACATAAGTGAGGTACATTGTTATATTCTATTTGTAGATGGCATATTGGTGATACCTCTATTGAAATAAGTAAAAATTTAGAACATTGAAAGAAATGTTCATAAGATAACTATTAAGATAAACAACAATTATCTAAAAAAATAATATGCAATTTTAGTACGTGTGAAATTGAGAATCATGAGTCAATATTGCTAGAATATCAAGTGACAATGTGACATTAAAGTGAGATAGAGTTATGTATCTTGAAAATTTAGATATGGATGGGCATATAACTTCTAGCTTTAAGGTTCAATAGTTAAAATGGATAATTGACTTAAGAGTAGAAAGTAAGAGAATATTTTAAGTATGTTCATGTAAATAGTACATAACTGCAATTAGACAAGCTATGTTAAAAGTATCAAAGTGTTGGCGATAAAGGCGCCACAAAATAGTAAAGTTGAGTATGATAGAAATGAGAATTTTATAGCAAGTGAGTGATAACTAGAAGGGATATATTAA
>NW_021445813.1:0-1198 GCF_001605985.2 Dendrobium catenatum
AACCGCAATATCTAAGATTGGAAATTCTTAGGAAGGGAAATGAATTTAAAAGAAGAAAATCAGAACTTAACCTAAAACAAATTACTGGCTTCTTCCATTTCGCATCTCCCATAATGATATGGATCTGCCAATAGCCAAAGATATTAATCGAATGTAAAACTTGCATGATGAAGAAAAATTACTTCTTTTATTAATTCTCTGATTTCAACGAAGAGTTTTAGTGACAACCCTTATTTTTATTTTTTAGCTGAATTTCCTATTTTCAACACATTTAACATAAAACAATGGTTACAAATCATAGATATTATTCTCACCCTAACACGATTTGGTAACAGTTGCTGTACCACATATACATAAAAATTATACAAAATTGAATGAGTAATGACATTAAGGCAAGTTGGGATTCCACGTAGTCACAGTAGCTATAGGGCACATCAAACCCAACAAATAATGTCGAAATATCTTAAATAACTATCATAGTGTCATTCATGGAGCTCCTCATACCTTATTTAGTTGATAGATTTCAATCATCGTCCTTGAACTCTCTTCGATCAAGATAACGTGGCAGAATGCCACTTCCTTGGCATGTGGTGCACGTTAAAGCTCCAACACCTTCACAGTTGATGTATTGGGATACTTCACTTTCTCCTCCGCCAACTATTGCAGTTACAGTTCCTTTTCATGTGAAAACCTGCATTGCTTAGCTCTGGATCCATTACAGGGGAAGCAAGGCTGTGTATTCTCTCGCTTAGCCACATTGTCGATCCGGGTCTCATAGAAAAGTGGGATTCCTTTGCCGAAGGAAACGCTGACAACGCCGACGGAGATGGCGACGATCGTGTTCTGGTCGAGCTCTACAGCCCTAATGCGGTGATAGGAAGCTTGGCGGCGGCTTCGTTCGAGCTTGAGGGATTGAGAGAGGGAGAAGTTATTTTGAAGAAATCATGTAAGAAATGATGAGCACAGACTTTGGATAGTTGGTGTCGTAGCCATTCTTCAGAGAGTGCTTTAGTGTTCGATTTCGACTTCTTTCATCCCAACATGCCGCAACAAATTTTGGAAGTTCCAACGGCTTTCAGCGAGGAGTTCCAGCTACAAGGAGTTCTAACAGGGAGCAAATGGAGAGAGTTTGATGGATATTCCAACCGGATTGAAGTTGCTCAGTTTTCTTCATCTTCCAAGAAGTTGAATATGAAAA
>NW_021445814.1:0-214 GCF_001605985.2 Dendrobium catenatum
CTATTAGAAATAACTTTGGTGTTAGAATTAAAGCAAGAGATAAGAAACGTGTTATTGCAACATGTTCTTACCAAACATGTCAATGGAGAATTCGGGCATCTCTTTGTGAAGATACTCAGTCTTTCCAAATAAGGAGAGTAGATGGAGTACATACTTGTCATGGTGTTAATCGTGCAAGGAATAGACTCGCCACATCTGCTTGGGTTGCTAATGA
>NW_021445815.1:0-320 GCF_001605985.2 Dendrobium catenatum
GGAGAGTGTAAAAGGATGACGGTTCTCTTTCGCACCGCATAGTGGTGGAAGATAGTTTTGTACAGGCTTCTTCGCCTTGCTGTGGGTTCAAAAGCAGAGTCACAAGTGGTATTAGTGCAATACTCAGAGGGTGCCTTCGGGGAGTGGATGTATATCATGTTTGATTGAACCACTGAAAATCTTGTGTCTTTTTATTTTCCATTGCTTTTTTTTTTTATCTTTTTAATTTATGGTTGAAAAACCTTTTCTACAAAATTCATTAAAGTTATTCTGAGTTTAAAATTCAAAGAAGAGGGAAAATTTTTTAATTACCAATTCAC
>NW_021445816.1:0-357 GCF_001605985.2 Dendrobium catenatum
AAAATTTAGTAGAATTGGATTGACAGCGCATAATCCATAAAAGGTTAGAAACTCAGAGATTGATAATCCAAACTCAAGTTCTTTAAAAAGGCTAAAAATTTTTTTAATTCAGTATCTAAATCATAAATAAATTAGAGGAAGAAACAATCATTTTTTAAAAAGACTCCTTCCATAAAATCTATCTAATAGAAGATCAATGCACGAATTTTTGAATCAAGAATCAAAATTTTCAAACTCAAGTATCGAATGTATCAAGGGTTTTCTTAAGTTTTTAAGAAGTACAATAACGGTAAGCATTAACTTTTGTGGGCTCATTTTATTCCTCTTGACAATTGGTTGGCGCACTGTGCATCTTTT
>NW_021445817.1:0-203 GCF_001605985.2 Dendrobium catenatum
ACAAGATCTTCTAAAACTTTACTTCAATTCAGAAATTCGACACCCACTTCAGTTGAAACCGGGCTCTGATACCACAATGTTGGAGAAAATTGGAGAGAATGGAGAAATAAAAGGCAAAATTTTCAAATGAAGCATATTTGTTAAAAGTTTTAGGATTAGGAGCATTTAAAAAATATAATTTAAAAAGGAGTATAAATGCAAAC
>NW_021445818.1:0-1049 GCF_001605985.2 Dendrobium catenatum
AGGGATGTGAAGTGAACAACATGGCTAGAACGACCTGAATTTAAAGAAATGGCCATATCGTCCAAGCCGATCGCATACTTTTCCAGGATGATATGGCACAATAATTGCGTACAAGTCGATTGGTCAAAAAGGCGGTCCGATCGGCCGGGCCGATCAGATATCGGCCAGGCCGATTCGAGACAGGCGATCATCCTGAGGAGTCAAGCCGGACAACCGTTGAAAAAGCAGATCATCTGGGCCGATTAGGTGTATCATCCAGGACAATGCACAATAATTGATCATACCGGTCAAAGTTAAAACATTTTAAATCTGTGCCATGTGTATCGTCCAGGAAGAACAGTGGATCGGCCAGGATGATTGTCCAATAATGGATCATCCGGGGCCGATTTTAAGGATTCAAACGTGCTGACACGTGGATCGTCCAGGATGATCTAGTGTATCGGCCAGGACGATGACCATAAAATGCATCGGCCAGGCCGAAATATGTTATCGGCCAGGACTATCAAGCACAGAAAAGTTTAGCATATGGGAATTTGAAGAGTATTTGTCCTATCGTCCAGGATGATAAAAGTATTGGCCAGGATGATGTGACTAGAATTTGAAAATCAATGAAGGATGGTGATGATCAAAGCCCTCAAAAATAAAATAAAAGAAAAGCAGAAGGAAAGAAAAAGAACAGCGATAAAAAGCTAAAAACAAACAATTTAAAAAGAAACCAAATATTTTTGTTTTTAATTTTTCTATATTTTTTTTTTATTTTATCAAAGCAATTCATATGAGAATTTATCAAATAATTTAAACTTTAGAGTTTCAATGTTAACAAATTTCAATCAGAAGAAGGTAGAATATCCGATTCTGTTAACCCTAGATCGGACATCCTTCAAGGTATAAATTGTCTTTCAAAAAATAGAGGTCTAACTTAGAATAACTAAATATGATAAAAAAAGGATTCATTCAAAACTTGTTTACAAAGAAAATATCTCATAAATAATATGTCAAAGTAATTTTTCTTAATCATGGAATTTGAAATCAAGCCTTTGAAAATCTCA
>NW_021445819.1:0-204 GCF_001605985.2 Dendrobium catenatum
CGGAACATCGTCGAAATTCAGAATATACATTTTATTTAATCAAATTAGATCATTTGAGATGGTGATGGATTTCTAGGCGATGCAAATATAATATTAAGGCCTGTTTTGCGACGGAAATGAGGCCTCGACGATACTTGAACGATGTCTGATTAACAAACGGACATCGCCATTGCGTCCGGAACATCATCGACATTCGAAGTCTAC
>NW_021445820.1:0-305 GCF_001605985.2 Dendrobium catenatum
TTTAATTTTAAATAAAGATTTCAAAATTAATCAGTAATTAGACGATAAATTTAATGGACCGATTATCTTTTTAACATGATTTGTTTGATACGGTTAAGAAAGGAAAGTTAACAAAAATAAAAAAGGGATTTTTACATACATACCTCTTTGTAATATGTGTATTACATATTTAACGTCTAATTCTTAAATATTTCACTCATACCACATATTCTCTATTTTCACAACAAAATTACCATTCCGTTAATAGCGATACCTCACTCCGTTTTATCTTCCTTCCCACATGGGCTTTTCGCAAAGAGAACAGG
>NW_021445821.1:0-279 GCF_001605985.2 Dendrobium catenatum
TCAATTCCTTTAAGTTTCAGCCTTGCGACCATACGCCTATATGGAGAAGCAGTTACTTCAGCTGGGACCGATTGCCACTCCTGGTGGTGCCCTTGGCACCGCTCAGCACCGGCTCTCCCGCAGCTTTGCCGCTCGGATTGCCCTTCACGCCTTGCTTGGCCGTGCCCGCCTTCCCCGGCGACTTAACCTCCACGTACTTCAACCCACCGCTGGAACCGATCCCAGACCGGCGCCTATCCCTACTACCACCACCCGAACCATCTCCACCGCCACCCCCGC
>NW_021445822.1:0-263 GCF_001605985.2 Dendrobium catenatum
TTTAAATATAATTATATTTTTAAATAATTTTGAAATATTGTAATATCTTAAAAATAATAACAGATAATTTTTAAATACAATACCTTTCACTGGGCGAATTATTAGGTGCGGACACTGGATGCAAATTTTGCGTTCGGATTTCTACGATTTTGATGCGCTTTTTATGTATTTTTGCAAAAGGGAAGCTAATACATAATTTTAATTGTATATTAGCTGCCCTTTTGTTGTCCTTTTACTGAGTATTTGAAAAACGCAACAAAAGG
>NW_021445823.1:0-1069 GCF_001605985.2 Dendrobium catenatum
GTCAGATGTGAGATTTTTACTGATCATAAGAGCTTGAAGAACATTTTTACTCAGAACGATCTGAACTTGAGGCAGAGAAGATGGCTCGAGTTGATCAAGGACTATGATTTGACTATTCAGTATCAGCCTGGGAAGGCTAATGTGGTAGCGGACGCTCTGAGTAGAAAATCTTCTGGATTATCAGGTTTGTAGCTTACTTTTGATGATTTCTTGATTCGAGATATGGAGCGATTATAGTTGGAGGTGATTTCCTCCAGTGATTTGGATTTGGCTCAGATGAGTATTCAGTCTTCCTTGCTTCCAAGGATTCAAGAAGCCCAGAAGTCAGATTCTGATTATGCGAAGTTGATTGCTCAGATTGGCTCTGGTAAGACTCCTGAACTTCGAATTTCTGATTCTGGTGCTATTTTCTATAAGAACAGGTTGTGGATACCTGTATTTGGAGATTTGAGGCAGGAGATTCTGTACGAATCTCATCATTCAGGCTACACTATTCATCCAGGCAGTGGTAAGATGTATGCTGACATGAAGCTTTTGTTCTGGTGGCCTGAAATGAAGAAGGATGTGGCAGAGTTTGTGTCGAGATGCGAGGTCTGTCAGTTGGTGAAGATAAAGCATCAGCGACCAGGTGGACTGTTGCAGTCGTTTCCTATCCCTGAGTGGAAGTGGGAGGAGGTAACGATGGACTTTGCGATGGGTTTTCCTCGATCTAGATAAGGGCACGATGCTATTTGGGTGGTTGTAGATCGATTGACGAAGTCTGCCCATTTTCTTCCAATTAGGCAGACCGATCCGGTGGATCGTTTGGCACAGATATATGTGAAGGAAATAGTCAGATTGCACGGTGTGCCTCGAGTGATAGTTTCTGATCGAGACGGACGTTTTACTTCCAGGCTTTGGAAGGGCATTCAGCAAGGCTTAGGTACGAAACTGCATTTCAGTACAGCCTTTCATCCGCAGACTGACGGACAGTCTGAGAGGACTATTCAAGTATTGGAAGATCTGTTGAGGCTTTGTGTTTTGGACTTTGGTGGAGGCTGGGAAGATCATATCCCTTTGATTGAGTTTG
>NW_021445824.1:0-280 GCF_001605985.2 Dendrobium catenatum
TCAACACCTTTAGACTTGGTCAAACTAGCTTAAACTTAATTCCTTGCATTTAAGCCTCATTCTTAGGCATTAAACCCTCTTCAACCTTTCATTCCAGCAGCTTATAACTCTCTCCATACCACCTCATCAACCTATGTGGCATTTTGACTAGTCAAAGTGGTCAAACCTACTTAATGAGTGGCTTTATCACCTTGGTAAGCCAAGCCCACTTGATAACTCAAGTTCTATGCATAATGATGGCTTGAGAGGACATTTGATATCACCCAATATCTTCCCTTTA
>NW_021445825.1:0-334 GCF_001605985.2 Dendrobium catenatum
AGACAGAGAAGTAGAAGAACAGTCACCCTTTTGACCAAGACACTTATAGGACACACAAATTTCAGGAAACACCTCCATTTGCATCTTTTGGATATACCCCGATTCCTTAGGCCCAAGCCAAATTTGCTAAGGATAGTTTTTAGAAATGTCCAGCTCCGCTAAAACACGCGCAAGCGAAGGTATAGAACCAACATATGTAGCGTTATTAACCTTCAAGTCCAAAGCATGGAGGATCCAAGGAGAGAACATATGGGGTCTCAGATTTTAAAAGGAAATCGGAATCACAGAGGACTCCAAACCGACATTCAGGAGCATAGACCATTTCGAGAGTTTC
>NW_021445826.1:0-310 GCF_001605985.2 Dendrobium catenatum
TCGATAAGGGTCTAAACTCGACTCGACTCGACTCATTTAGACCCCTAATCTAAACCATAGTCCACCTTAGCTCCACCCTGGCAAAGGGCCTGAGCAAGTTGCCGTTCAAACACCAACTTTGGCAATTTTTTTTAGATGACTAATTAAATAAAAAATTTAATAATGGTAACTCATTTTATAATTTGTCCATTTCCCCGATATTTATAAATTCTTTGTTCTACTACGTTATTTCTTATAGTGCTTGGTTTCTTGTCCTTGGCATATTGAATCAACATGTCTCAGTGGGTGAAACCTGGATGCTACTTAAGAT
>NW_021445827.1:0-329 GCF_001605985.2 Dendrobium catenatum
TTTATTACTAAAATTAATTATGGATTAAAAAGAATTCTTCAGCAACACTTTAAAGCGCAACTAACATTTGTAGTCAAACTAGCCGAAATTACACTTCGTCAGAGCTCGCTCATAAGACAAAATGTCGCTGTCAATGAACAGTTTAAGTAAATTGTGAGGATGGTATAAGTACTATTTAGCCGCATTTTTCCAACAGTATCATTGCGGCATATAATTCTGATGGTGTGACCAATTATCTTTAATATTTTAAAGATGTTGGGACACTTTTGTATTTTTTATAAAGAAAATTTTTATATAAAATTTTCTTTATAAAATTATATTAAAAATAA
>NW_021445828.1:0-200 GCF_001605985.2 Dendrobium catenatum
TTCTACACCCAAAACGTGACATCTCATCTTTGTTTGACGCCCTCTCAACATTGACGCCCGATATTTATTGTATAACATCAATGTCTGACTCTCAACAGCATTTTTGTCTCCACACTCGATGACTGATAAATGACATCGTCACCCGACTCTCGACATCATAATATTAATCAATTTAAGCATAAATTCTAGTTAAATGACTT
>NW_021445829.1:0-234 GCF_001605985.2 Dendrobium catenatum
GCCATTATACAACCCAGTCATATGATTACAAACTCTACTTGTGGGGTTTTGAAACTTTATCTTTCCAACTGAATCTCAGGCATCACCTTCTACAGGTACATCCATTTGGTTCACCTTCTTTTGATCCAGACCCCCACAAGTTTGATTACACATCCTAATTCTATTAAATACATATTTGAAAAAAAAAGACTCAAACATGCAAAATAGAGTCAGAAGCAGTTTATATATAATAAA
>NW_021445830.1:0-245 GCF_001605985.2 Dendrobium catenatum
TTGTATATATATATATATATATATATTTCAATTTGGTGTCATTGCGCATCTTTTGCTTTTGGCATCATTGATCACTTTTTTTATTATTTTTTGCAAGCTAGATTCTTTTTCAAAAACTCTTAAATATTCTTAGTTGTGAGTATATCTTCTAGATATTAGAGAAGAAAAAACTGACTCTCTAATATAGGGAAGAACAAACCACAAAATAGAATAAAAAATCATATGAGAGATGCATTGAAAAGATA
>NW_021445831.1:0-951 GCF_001605985.2 Dendrobium catenatum
CTCAACCAAATGGAATAAAGTGATCCATTTGATTCTAAAGTATTTCCTGAATGTTTTTTGGCATTAATGATGTCAAAATTAACCAACACTATACTCAATAGATTTGTCTCATCAAGATGCTTGATTCAATTATAAGCATGTAAGTTATGAAAATCATTTGATATCCAATTAATGCCCCGAGGATTTCATTATGCTTCAAGTGCACAAAATGGGCTCATTCATGTTCGAATTGAATTACTTTTGGTGTTGTTTGGGCTTGTGATGCTCCCTTTTGAAGGATCGGCAACCTGGAAAAGACAGAAGACAAGAGATTGCAAGAACAAAGCAGGAATGGGAAGATGAATACCTCGGTATTCTCTGTATTCTCCGTTTCAGGGATCAAAAGTTTCAAAATGAACATCTGTGTTCTCTTTCTATCTTCCTCCTATATGTAATTTCTATGTATCTATATTTGGAGAAATAAAGCAAAAGCTGTAAAAGTAACTAATAACAAAAACGGAAATGAAGGTAGTGGTCATGTGCTAGCTGTGGTGACAATACTATCCAGGCGCATAAGTCATCCTGGCGGCTTATTGTAGGCTAAAGTTGCATCAGTCCTCCCCGGCTTCATCAGAGCTCGACTCTGACGAGCTGATCGAAACAACGGCTTCGTCTGCAGGTCTGTATTGAGAAATATCGGATACGTTGAACGTGGGGGACGTGTGGCTGTCCGGAAGAAGATCAACGCGATAGGCGTTGTCATTGATTTTAGCCACAATGGGTACGGGACCAAGTTTGCGTTTAGCTAACTTAGAGTAGGTTCCGGGCGGAAACCTTTCACGTCGGCGGCGCACCATGACCAAATCTCCCACCTGGAATACCTTTTCCCGACGGTGTGTGTCCGCAGCAGCCTTATAACGCTGATTCGAGTTCATGAGTTGTTGTCGTATTTTTTCCAACATATGAGAATAA
>NW_021445832.1:0-519 GCF_001605985.2 Dendrobium catenatum
AGTCAGTGATGAATGTTAAATCTAATGTCTAAAGTGAGAATGTAAAAACCTCAACAAAATTGAAGACTGAGGCTCATGTGATGGTTGCTTGGATTAAGATGAAAAGGGATTTCAAGGAACTAATGTGACATTTATAAGAAAAAACGTAAAGTAAAAGGCAATTTTTAGGCTTGCAAGGGCTCGACTTTGGAGCAGAAGATGGTAAAATTACAATATGATGATCAGGATAAGTGTTTGGCCACTGAGGTGTATGCCCCC
Organism: Dendrobium catenatum; assembly: GCF_001605985.2. Taxonomy (NCBI): domain Eukaryota; kingdom Viridiplantae; phylum Streptophyta; class Magnoliopsida; order Asparagales; family Orchidaceae; genus Dendrobium; species Dendrobium catenatum. Next base: position 259 of record NW_021445832.1, read on the forward strand.
ACAAGCCGAGACATCATCCCAAGTGTCCATGGCTTGCCTTTTACACTATGTTTATAGGGTAACAAATCTATTATATAACTTTAATAAAATTACACAACTACTAAATTTTATCCAATTTTTTCCCCACAAATAACTTCCTCTAAAAAATTACTCCATAAGCATTTGAGTGCAATCTTTATATCTATATCCACAAATAATACCAAGTTAAACTGAACCCTATAGTTCTCAAATATATATTTATCATATATTACTTCATTATAT
>NW_021445833.1:0-300 GCF_001605985.2 Dendrobium catenatum
TCAATTCCACACATAAATGGGGAATTGAAAAGCCATCAGGTCTTTGTACAGAAATTCCAAACAGCACAGCAAACCACAAGGGAAAGCCACGGTTCCAGCAGCCAAGCACAGAAAACCAGGAGACAATTCTCGGGTCCAGCAGGAGATCATTTCTCGGTAAAAAGGGGGGAAGTCACGGCAGTAAAGGGGGCAGAGAACCAAGGGGTCAACAGCAACCAAACAGGCAGCAGTAAACCGTGGGAGAGAAAACTAGCAAAAAACTACAGCAGCCCAAGAGACAAAAGGAAGATGAAAGGACAA
>NW_021445834.1:0-505 GCF_001605985.2 Dendrobium catenatum
CAACTAAAACCCTTAATGAGTTCCTTAGTCCTTAACAAATATATCATTTAGCACTTTCTTTCATATAATGTCATACCTAAAGCTGGTGATCGAATTAATGTTAGTCTACTACAATCCTCAGTCACCTACTCCTATATGACAAGCACACAATTCAATACTTATGACATGATCTTTAGGTTAATATAAAATCTCATATCCATTAGGAATATGTGTTCCTCAAGAAGTAAAACTTAGCTTTAGGACACATCATTGGCTATATCTAAGAAAAAAAATACAACCTATCCTTTTCTACGCAACCTGACTAAGTTCATATATTATTCACAGATCACTCTTTCCACATCATCTGCAGTGAGCATCATAGGGATCTAGAAGATGTATCAACTTCTAAATATGAAGTAGAAGCAGGGGGAGAACCCATATGACATGCCTATCACCTTGAATGTAATTACTTGCAGGATGCTTGGACTTAACACTTTTATTAGCTTGAGTTGAAGGTCAATTCATA
>NW_021445835.1:0-279 GCF_001605985.2 Dendrobium catenatum
TTTTTTATATTATATTCTATTAAGAGTCAGATTCTCATTACATCTAATAAAAAAATTCATTTATAATTTCTTGTAATCAAGTCCTTTTAGGCTTTTATCTCTTTGTTTATGATTTTTTTCCTCTCATTTTAAGTTTAAATAAAATTAATTTAGTGAATTTTTTTAATAAGCTATTTGTGTTTGATATTGATTATGACTTTCAATTACTTTTAAATAAATTATGATTTCGAAAATTTTCATCCCTTCTCAAGAGTTATTTTTAATATTCAAGGAATAACC
>NW_021445836.1:0-216 GCF_001605985.2 Dendrobium catenatum
GCAGCTTGGAGTCTAGGTGGCTAGGAACACAGTAAGTATTTCTCACTTACTGTACGCTGATGGTATCCTTCTTTTTGCAGAAGCTAGCAGGTGCAATGGTCAGAAGATTAATTGTGGTAAGTCTGCTATTCTTTTTAACAGAAAGTGCCCAAGTTGGAGGAAAAGGATGATTGCTAGAATGATGGGATATAAAAAGGTTGATTCTCTGGAATATCT
>NW_021445837.1:0-344 GCF_001605985.2 Dendrobium catenatum
AATTTGTGAAACCTAAGGCGTATCACATTCCCAACTCAGCATATCTATCATCTTATTTTTAAGTAACAATTTAGGTAGTCTTATTATTATCTTTTTTAAATTGTTGAATCCTTTAAAAATTGGCTTGCATTAAAATTTCATCACTGCAAATTTTTTTAATTAAATTTTTTTATTAGAAGTTATCTAAGAAGTAGAAATCATTTGAAAGCTCATCAATCAATTTTGAGGTGCCTTATGAAATTTAATTGAACATAACCTCATATAATTCCTAGTCTAAAAAAGATCCTTGTATTTTGCATAGCTTACATAGTTTTTTTCTTTTTTGGCGGATCTCTTCCAAACAA
>NW_021445838.1:0-736 GCF_001605985.2 Dendrobium catenatum
CATAAAAATTTATAACGACAGACGCTTACCTTTCATGATATAGGCAAAAATATCTTCACATCTATGCCTACCTCCATCATATACTTTTCTTATAAATTAATACAAAGAAATAAATTAAAAAGATTATATGCTGTGTAATTAACCCTTACTTTGCATAGCCCTGCACTGGGTACTCATACCCACACCCATCCGTATGGGTGGGTATGGGTATGCGTGTACGCCCATAGTCTCGTGAGTGGTCGATAAACCGATTTACATTACTAATCACTGTATATTGTATATTGCCACAACTCTCACTATGCAGTGTACAATACAATCATGCTGTGATTATGATAAATTTTGATATGCGGCTTACAGTCAGAGTAAAGGACAACAAGTTTCAAGGCCATCAGTCCGTGGGATTGTGTTCAAAAATCTTGGAAAGTTCGTGGATATAGGTGGGTATAACATCCTGAAAGTCATCATAGATAGTCGTGGGTGGGTGAAGCCTGTATGTACAAAGCGTGAGTACCGAACTAGGACATCATGTAAGACTTTGTTACTTTGATCCCCTCTTTCAGGCCATAATGACAATGAACCCAATTAGATCAATATAGGAAGGCCTCGACAATTTTCACACCCAATTTAGAACAATTTATCAACAAAAATTTTCCTGCGCTGAATGTTGACTTAAAAGATATTGTGCTGATTGATTATTCTTTGTCTGATTGCACTTCCACCAGGAAATGACATAAAA
>NW_021445839.1:0-332 GCF_001605985.2 Dendrobium catenatum
AATAATTACAAAGATATTAAAAAATTTTAAATTATTGATACAAAATCAATTGAGTGTTTTTTAAAATACTAACATATTTAAGATAATTTTTTTAAAAGTTAATTAAAATTTATATTTGGAAAATAAGGAATTTAGTTGAGAACATTTTTTAATTCCTTTAAAACATTTTTTAATTGGACTTGTACACATGAAGTTTTATCCACCCCAATTAGGTGTTGGAAGGCTTATAAAAATGAGGAATATTCATCAATCATGGGGATGCTATCTATTATTATGATAGGAGATGACATTAAGAGTAGGGCTGCAAACGAACCGAGCCGAGCCGAGTATGT
>NW_021445840.1:0-230 GCF_001605985.2 Dendrobium catenatum
ATACACTTTATAATAAATTTATAATATATATTAAAAATTTTTGCAGCCCAATCAGCCCAAAGTTTGTAGCCCAATCTAGCCCAAATTTTTAGTCTAACCCATATAGTATACATGGCTTCATATAACCTTTTTAGTCTCACATCATAGTGGAGTATTAAATAGTTATCTTTACATAGTTTAAAAGTACAAACAATCTATAACAATATATGTTATGTGATATGACATGTATA
>NW_021445841.1:0-308 GCF_001605985.2 Dendrobium catenatum
ATTGGTTATTCTGGTAATAAATTTACTTGGCATCGTGCTCATTTGTGGCAACGTTTAGATAGAGTTCTTTTTAATAATGCTTGGATTAATGCTTTTAATTCTACGAAAATTGAGCGTCTTAGTCGTACCCTCTCTGATCATTCCCTGCTTCTTATTAATATTTAAATTAAGTCCATGGGTGGTTCTGCTCAGTTTAGATTTCAGAATATGTGGCTTACTCATAACAATTTTCTTGAAGTTGTTAGAAATAATTGGTTGGCTCCTCTTTACTCGGATGATGGGATTTCTGGTATGAATAGGCTTTGGCT
>NW_021445842.1:0-285 GCF_001605985.2 Dendrobium catenatum
ATTAGTTAATTCCCTACCAAGTGCATGCAAAGAAGTCATAATTTGTGTGAATCTTGTGTACATGTCAGAAATAGATTCATTAAATTTCATGCAAAACAATTCATAGTCATGTAACAAGATATTGAGTCTTGATTGCTTAACATCATTTGTCCCTTCATAAGTTATACGAAGTCTATCCCATATGTCCTTTCGGCTTTTGCAAGTGGAAACCCGCAAGTAGTCTTTAGATTTTAAAGCACAAAAGAAAATATTTAAACATTTGGCATTTAATTATGCTAAGTCACG
>NW_021445843.1:0-208 GCF_001605985.2 Dendrobium catenatum
AATGGGTGTGTAGTGCGTATTTACTAGTTATTTAATGCGTATTTTTTAATCTTTTTTAAATTTTTCAATTCTGTTGTGTTGTAATTAATTAAATTTTAAAATTAATTCACAATTTTAAATTCCAAACATTGCATATTGACGTCATTTTTTATTACGTAATTACTACTTATCTGTTGTGTGTTTGGTGTGTATTTAGTGTTTATTTACT
>NW_021445844.1:0-370 GCF_001605985.2 Dendrobium catenatum
TGTGGGGGAAATGGAGGTAAACCCGATCAAGAACCCATGGTTTCGTCGTCCCGGGTATACCATAGATTTCAGTTTACCAACACTAACAATCATTAATTGTAGTGTCCAGGGAATCTGATTAGCAACCATGGGTTGCCTCCTCTCAGGGATCCCGAATAGACTGAAGTGATTAGGTGTATATTTTAATTTAGTTTAGTTTGGGTTGGGGCTTATGGCTTTCTTAGAAGTTGCCAATTAATTTATTTAGTTTGGGGCTTACAACTCCAATTAGGAGTTGCCCAGATAGTTTGCTTAGTTTGGGGCTTACGGCTCTAATTAGGAGTTACCCGGATAGTTTGTTTAGTTGGGGCTTACGGCTCCAATTAGGAGT
>NW_021445845.1:0-352 GCF_001605985.2 Dendrobium catenatum
ATAAAAGTTGAAATTCAGATCCAACCTTGAATGAGAGAGCTTCCCTCAATTTTAAAAGTTGGGATTGTAGACCCAACCTTAAATTAGAGAGTTGTAAGTGTGCAAAAGCCTACAATCATCATATGAGTTACCTAAAGTTTTGAGAAGTAAATAGACCAAGAAATGTGGATAGTAACAAACACATAAAGTAATTAGTATTGCCACGCATTGATCTCTTATAGCTCTTGATTCTTATAAAAATTCTAAGATGTTTACAATTGACTATAAATGTTATGTTTATTATTTTTTATACCATGCTTATATATTTCATTGAGCTTTAACTCATTAGTAGTGGTTGTAAAACGAAAAAGGG
>NW_021445846.1:0-525 GCF_001605985.2 Dendrobium catenatum
AAAAAACTATCATCTAAAGTCAAGGTAGCACATAAATCATCTACATTATTACATTCACTAGAAATATGATAAAAAACCACTTTATTTAAATCATTAAAAAAAATAAATCTTTTGTCACGAATTTGTGCATTTGCCATTTTGATTACTTTATAAAGTCTTGAATGAACTTGATTGTGTTGAGATTGTCTCCTTCAATTATAATGCCTTTACTTTCAATCATCCAACTTTAAATAAATTCCCTTTTTGCCAAACACCATCTCCATTTGAAGTTGAGCTACATCCTAATGAATTCTTTTCTTCCAAAATGCTTGAAGAAGTCATCCTTTATGGTCTCTAGAAAATCCCCCAATACTTGCAAGATTAGATTCCAAAAGTGAAGCTTCATTATTGATTTTAATTCAACCTAGTGGTTGAGGGTGCCAAACATTATCATACTCCAGATGGAGATTGACAACCCAATTTAATAGCATTGAATAACTTGATTGTTTCATAGCTGTAAACAAAACATTAGCTGCAACTACCAAA
>NW_021445847.1:0-283 GCF_001605985.2 Dendrobium catenatum
ATTGATTCTATTTTGTGGATAGTTCTTCCCTATGTTAAAGAGAGAGCTCCTATTCCTAATAGCTAGAAGATATACTCAGAACTAAGAATTCTTTTTTAAGATATTGAAAAAGAGAATTTAGCTTGCAAAAAAAAAAAATGGCCAATGATGCCAAATTGAAAAGAAACGTATATACACGAAAGTGTTTCAAAAATCAAATTGCTCAAAGAGCCAATCAAAGTGACTGTTGCGGATCTGTTTTCATGGTTTATGATTTTGATGATAGCAAACACTCTTATTTCTC
>NW_021445848.1:0-355 GCF_001605985.2 Dendrobium catenatum
CAAGATAATGATCACATAAATATTTGAACTCAATTAAAAGAATTTGTAATTCATTATGATTTATTTATATTATTAGTGCATTTTTTCAACAAATTTTTTAAAATATGCTTTTTGATTTTTAATTTTATAACTCTTTCTTTTTTATTTAATTTTTTTTTTCAGATAGAAGACTTTTTGTGTATTCTCAAACAACTTCTTTTTACCATTTTATTTTTTACAATTTATTTCACTTGAAAGGATAACCTGTAGGTAAGAACATGCAATGACAGTCGAACTAAGTGGTCTTCTCTCCATGCTTTAAAGTGAATGATTTTGTATATTTCATACAATGTTGACAAGCTAATTCTTCGGAGGT
>NW_021445849.1:0-966 GCF_001605985.2 Dendrobium catenatum
ATAATTTGGAACCAGCTCAAGATTGGGTAGACTAGGTCTGAGTTAATTTATAACCCTTTTCCTTTCTTGAGTCAATTATATGTGGTGTGGCTCCTGATGCTTTGTAACTTGGAAGATTCTCTAACTATTCCCTAATGTTTACTATTTTTGGTAACATCATCCGGGATGATATTTATATCGTCCTAGATGATCGATTCAAAAGAAGAAACCCTGATTAGGGCATCCTCATTAAAGCAGCCATCATTATGTAAAATTATCGTCATGGACAATTTTGTATCGTAGGCTCAAAATAGAAAGATTCTTTGGCCAGATCTATTTAGGAATTACTTATTTTTGGACATCATCCAAGGGATCATCTAGGACTATAAAATATCAACCAGGATGATCTAGGACATTTTTTCCAAAATTAATCTAACATTTAAAGAAAGAAATTATGACTTGAATGGACGATCAAATTATCCTGGACGATCACAAGATCGTCCTGGCCGATACGCTGGATGATTGGACATCAGACAGCTCTTTTTCAAGGCGATGTTAAGGATAATATTCCATGATTTGTACTAATTATCGATGATGATATATTATCATCCTGGATGATATGAACAAATTTCTTCTGATCGTCTCAAATTGTCCCGGCTGATGGGGCTTACTTTGCACTGATCGTACAGGACGATATTAGTATCATCCTGGATGATAAAGTTAGCAACTTACTTTAATGAGCTCATTTTGAGATCTTCTATTTAAGCTATGACATGACACTTGGTAAGTGTCTTTGCAGCCATCATTGCTTCAATTTCTTGGGAGACTTAAAGAGAGAGCTTGAAAGGGAGTGTAGAACGAGTGAAGTCTGAGAGAGGAAGAAGATCCTGTAAGGGGGGACTCAAGGGAGTGTAGAGGAGGATTCCACAAGGTTGCTCCGGTAGGCTTGCACCGTAATACCGTCGAATTCAAGGCTAGTCTTGAGGG
>NW_021445850.1:0-266 GCF_001605985.2 Dendrobium catenatum
TTTTTGTGTCTTTCCTATAAATAGTCCAAACTAAACTATCATATTTTTTTGCCTAGTGATCTTCATGCCTATTGAAAGAATAGTCAAGAAAAGAGTGTGAGAGAGTGTTTGAAATAGATTTCTTGCCATTCGAGCATGAAGGTTTCACTTGGTACTCAAAGATGAGAGTCCTTACTCTTTGTTTGTGATTACTTTACTCTTTTCTCTCTTCCTTCTAGAATTCTTGTGTTAAGATCTGTCAAGGAGATCCGGTTCTCTGCCGACAC
>NW_021445851.1:0-221 GCF_001605985.2 Dendrobium catenatum
TATCAAAAGAAAAAGATGCACAAACTGTGCCAAAAAACTAATAAGAGGCATAAAATAAGCCCACAAGGAGTATGGTTACCTTTTCTGTTTTATTCAAAGCTTAAGAAAACCCTTGATATTTTTGATGCTTGAGTTTGAAAATTATGATTCCTAATTAAACAATTCATCATTAATCTTCTATTTGATATATTTTATGGAAGGAGTTTTGGAAAAATTAGTAT
>NW_021445852.1:0-253 GCF_001605985.2 Dendrobium catenatum
GTTACTAGCAATATGAAAAATTACTATTTCCTATCTACTTCTGCTATTGTCTATTTCATTTGGAGATCCAGGAATGACAGGCTATTTGGAAATTGCTCTGAAAGTGTATCTGCCATCACTTCTTAGATTAAAAGGGCTGTTTATCTCAAGATTCATAGGAAAAAATGCTTTCAAGATATGCTCACTTGATCTTTGCCTATGCTGCGGAAGGTATTTTGGTGCCCCTTGGCCGGCTTCTTCGAGCAACCAGGGA
>NW_021445853.1:0-338 GCF_001605985.2 Dendrobium catenatum
GAGAGCAAGGAATAGCAGCTCAAGAGGCACTTACAGGTAGACGACTACCCACCTAGCCTCCAAGGGAGCGTCCCACAGGAGGGATGAAAGAAGTTCCGAAGGAAAAAAAATAGCAGGAGGAAATGGGGGGCAGTTTAAGAAGCTTACTGAGAAGGAAATGCAATAGAAGAGAACAAAAGGTGTTTCCGATGCGATGAAAAATACATGCCAGCAAGGATCGAACTCTTCAAGTTCTCCTCGCTTGTGAAGATGAGGAAGACAGAGGGAGGGGGTAGCGGTTCTTAGGTGGAGGAGGAAAAGTTGCATCTGGATGTGGCAGAAGTCTCTCTTAACTCCGT
>NW_021445854.1:0-227 GCF_001605985.2 Dendrobium catenatum
AGATTGTAGTCTGGTGATGGAGGTCGAAAGGACAGTATTCGGCGGGCAACAATGGTCAGAAAGACCGTTGTCTGGCGACAGAGGTAGAAGGGCCGTAGTCTGACAACGGAGGTTGGAAGGACCATAATTAGTGGGTGACAGTGGTTAGAAAGGCCGTTGTCTGGCAGCCTAAGTCAGAAGGACCGTAGTCGGCGAGTGACAGTGGTAAGAAAAATCGTTGTCTGGTG
>NW_021445855.1:0-257 GCF_001605985.2 Dendrobium catenatum
GGCTGTGCGAACTGCAGTAGAAGCAATGAGCAGGGAATGTTTCACGTGAAAAATGGAGAGGTTATATGAACTGCAAAGGGGACGGTTCTATATGAGAGGTTTACTGTACATGCAAAAATGAGAGGTAGTGGGAGGTTTGGGTTCGGTTTTCCAAAAAAAAAAAAAGGGAGGAGATGGGTTTGGTTTTTTTTAAAGCTGATACGAGATAGTGGGGAGTTATGCCTTGAGAGATAGAGAGCCCTCGATTTCCATCTGTG
>NW_021445856.1:0-374 GCF_001605985.2 Dendrobium catenatum
GTCCGCTATGTCAAGTTCCTTAAGGCGCAAGTGCAGGCTATGGAGAAGGTGGGGGACGGAGGACGGAGGCCAGCAGTGCTGGGATTTGGTGGGGGCCTGAGTTATTTTGGGAATCAGATTTCGGATGGGGAAGGGCTCTTGAATGCTGCTCAGATGCTGAGATAGAACTATCGTTGTGGACCAGTTATGGTAAATATGTTAGTGCATTATGTATGTAGCATTAATGTAAAGCGCATGATTGTGTTGTATGGATTAATTATTTTGTGTCGATGTCGAACGCCGTCTGGAGATCAATCAGAATTTGTCACATCATCACTTCGCTGTGTACCGTGGCTCAGTGTGGCTCGGTACCGTGGACTGGCTTGATACCACAG
>NW_021445857.1:0-1493 GCF_001605985.2 Dendrobium catenatum
CATGTAAAGATAACCATTCATAAGCAAAAACAAAAACATATGAAGGTTAAAAGTAATAAAAACCCCAACTATACCACCCAATCAAGCAAAAAATTACACAAAATTGAAGCTGGAATGACCGTAGCAACCCAAAAACCAAAAAACAGCATCAGCTTTGAGATTGGCAAAACTCATAAGAAGCCAAGATTCCACACATCCAGAAACAGCGTCCCCACCAGCAAAGAACAGGGAAAAAATCATCCCTACCACCGCAGTAAATTGGAGCGAGCACCTGAAATAAAAAGAGTAACACAGCCAGAGGGACTGCAGAAAAAAAAGATCCACTAAAAGAGCTCCAAAATAGGAAAAATCAGGACTCAGAATTATAGAAAGTTAAGCAAAATAAGTAGCCCCTGGTTGCCTGTAGGCCGTCCAAGGGGAATATAATTCTCTATACAACATTTTGGAGCTTCATCATTGTCCTGGTTATTAACCAAACCCATCAATATGCATCCACTGATAATACAGAATAGAGGATCCAAACTTCACCAATTTTCCAGAAGGACATCAGAATTTTTCCATTTAGCAACCTTCCCATAGATTCTCCTTTTAACAATAAACTGCAAAGAAGTAGAGCTGAGAAATTCGTTTCCAAATCTTCTTTTGTTTCTCTCCCTCCAAAGATGGTAAATAATACAACAAACCATCAACATATAAAAACTCTTAGTCATTTGAGATCCAGAGGGATCAGTTTCTAGCCATTGAAGAAGTTGGAGAATAGTAGGTCTTAAAAGAAAACTTCTTGTGTCAGGTAATAGAGAATTAAGCAAGGAGAAAGAGTAAGAGCACTCAAAGAAAAGGTGATTGACAGTTTCAGAAGCTGAGTGACATAATGAACAAATTGACGGCACAAAAATATTTCTGGATCTCAGAGCATCTTGAGTCTTTAAACCACCAACAAGAGTAAGCCAAACATACACATAATGTTTCAAAATATGTTTCTTGTGCCAAACAAGCTTATGCCAAGGACAATCTGACATAATGTTATAGAATTCCTCAATAAAATCTCTAAATTTAATCTTGTCATAGCCTTTCCAAACAAGACAAGGACCAGCAGTGTGTAAAATCGGAAGGCTAGAAACAACAGCTCTCAAAACCTGCAGGACAGCATCAGGGAAAAACCAATTCCCAGATGAAATATAATTGTAAAGCAGTGCGAGGGGAAAGCTATCCAAAGAGACACCAGGCACTTACTCAGAGAGAGTAAGATTGTAGCATCAATGATCCCACAATACATAAATGGGAGCATTAGAAGTAATTAAAAACTTGAAATTAAACTTCACAATAGCAGCCGTGTTACAAACAGAGACCCAAAATTTACTATCTTTAGGACTAGAAGGTCTCCAAGGTGATGAATAATGAGCCAAAAGCCAAGTAGATATTGGAGAAGTACAATTATACATTCTGTAAATCACTAAACAATTAAAGGCAAATTGAAGTGCACAAAGAGACGG
>NW_021445858.1:0-280 GCF_001605985.2 Dendrobium catenatum
AAAAATTTGGGTCCCTTCTTATGGAAAGAAGAATAAATTGAATGTGTGTTAAGCTGTGAATTATATAATTTGAGTTTTCACACCAAATGTGTTCTATAGTGAACGGTGCATGTGTGGGAAATATATCCTAGCATGCCACATGGAAAACATCTAACATTAGGAAATGGTTTACTAATTTACTCAGGTTATAGTGTCTCTTCCTAGGTTTAAATGAAACATGTTGTGAAAGTGCTCTGATGGCACTAGAAAGTTTGTTAGGGATGTTAAGCCCTTATGAACT
>NW_021445859.1:0-348 GCF_001605985.2 Dendrobium catenatum
GACATAAATGTAATGTAATAGCATATAAGAAGTTATGTAATACCTTTACTTGATTGTTGTGCTGCAGAGCTAGTGGATGTGCCAACTGCAGTGTGTAATACCTTTACTTGATTGTTGTGCTGCAGAGCTAGTGGATGTGTGTGGTGTGGTACTAGTGGATGTGCCCACTTGATCTGCTTCGCCTCTCAAGACATCCCCATTTAGATTTTCTAGCTGTAAGTCTGATAACGCCAAATCTGTTTCATCATCTATGAACCACTCATTATCAGATGATACAGTATGAATGATTTGCAATGTACAAATTTAAGAATATACCTAGTGGTTGCAGGGCGAATGATTTCCTTCTTT
>NW_021445860.1:0-448 GCF_001605985.2 Dendrobium catenatum
GCCACCATCCCAACTTTCTTTTCAATCTCGAAAGGCCTGTAGTATCGTGGAGAGAGCTTCTCATTCTTCCTGCTAGCTAGAGTCTTCTGCCTATAAGGCCGTAGCTTCAGGTATATCATCTCTCCCACTTCAAATGTCACATCCTTGCGGTGAGCATCCGCCTTGATTTTCATGATCTGCTGGGCTCTCAATAGGTGTTCCCCCAACTCTTCTAACACCCTATCCCTTTCCTCCAAATATTGATCTACTAGGTATATAGGGGTTGTTCCCTTCTGATAGTTCACCAATGGTGGCGGGTCCCTCCCATAAAGAATCTTGAAAGGTGTGAACTGAGATGCAGTATGATAGCAAGTGTTGTACAAATATTCTGCCCATGGTAGCCATTTGACCCACTATTTAGGCCTCTCCCCCACGAAGCATCTCAAATAAGTCTTCACGCTACGATTCA
>NW_021445861.1:0-314 GCF_001605985.2 Dendrobium catenatum
AGGGTCCCTCGTTTTTCTAGTCTGTATTTTTTATTGTGAGTTTCCTGTTTTATATAGTTTGCTTTTTAGTCTATTTTTTTCTCTGTTGTGTTCTTTTTCTTTATGTGTCTAGACCCTCTTTTTGTGATGACAAAAGGGAGAGTAGTTTGTGGTAGGAAAAGTTGATGTCCTTGTAACTTTAAAATTCTAATGAACTTTTTTGGTTTTTCCTACTTTTTTTTGCCATCATCAAAAAGGGTGAAATTGTTGCAAATCTATTTTTCATGACTTATATTTTGATGATTGACAAACACTATTATTTCTCTTGGACTGCT
>NW_021445862.1:0-205 GCF_001605985.2 Dendrobium catenatum
TCTTTTCAAAGCAAATAAATCAATATTTTCTTTATGTTAACTGAGCATGTTTAGGATTAGAATTTCTATTGAGCGTAGCTCACTCCCTAGTTTTGGGAAATTTCAGGAGAACCTAGTAGAAGAAATGGCTGAAAACCCAAGGTTCACCTACAGCCGTCGTACACCGGGTGACAGGTTCATTTTTAGTAGTTTTACTTGTTGTACT
>NW_021445863.1:0-360 GCF_001605985.2 Dendrobium catenatum
GCAATCTTCTCCTCAAAATCTGCTTTGAGTTGTCCAAGTTTTCCCTCCAAAACTTTCACTTTCCTTCCAACCATTAGTTCCCCTTCGATCGACGTGATCTGATACCAATTTGATAGGAATCACTTGAAGATCTCGAGTATTTCCTATCAATCTTCGGAAAACTGTGAGAATTCTCCACCAAAATCCACACAAAAATAGGAAAACAGTAGATAATTTGTATTATTTGATTAAATAGAACAGAAAATAGCAAGATACAGTTGATCCTCAATTTGAGAGGAGGATCGATCTCTCCCAATTCTCTAGACGCTGCTAGAGCCCAAAGGAAAATCTAAATCTAAGAGATCTCAAATTTCAACCAAA
>NW_021445864.1:0-343 GCF_001605985.2 Dendrobium catenatum
TTGGAATGTAGTGTATGATCAGAAATACTATATTAAATTTTAGTGCTCTCTGGGTGGCTAACTATTTATAGTATTTTATTATATTTTTTCATAAGAGTTTTGGCTGCAAAAGTTTTATAGGAGCAAATAGGAGAATAGGAGTTCATTGGGAGAGAAGTGAGGTAGAGTTTATTGTAAGGGGGAGTTTTTTGTAAGGTATATTTGTGAGGGATTCATAAGGTTGCTCCAAGCAATGTTCTTCATTATCTTCTTCAAGCTTCTACCATGACCCTTTAAAGGTTCCAGGAAGACTTTCTATAGCATAAGGTCTAGGTTCTCTGCCTTCTCTAGAAGAGAAAAGGAT
>NW_021445865.1:0-238 GCF_001605985.2 Dendrobium catenatum
GGATTGACCGAACCACTATAAATCCAATGTGATCTTTCAATGTTTTGCTTCCACATTTATTTATTTTTTGCACTCTTATTTTTATGTTGATTTTGGTTTTAACTTTGTGCTTTACCTAAAGAAAATTTTTAAAATACAATTCACCCTCCCCCCCTCTTAGTTAGCCTCGGGCTAGTTCTCAAGGGCTTAACATCCCTAACGAACTTTCAAACTTTAATTAAATTTTAAATATTAATGA
>NW_021445866.1:0-319 GCF_001605985.2 Dendrobium catenatum
GCGCTTCTGCCATCTTCGTATGCCATTCCCTTTTGTTTTTGCTAAGGATTTTCTTTAACAATTTCACTAGTGTTTTGTTGAAGGCTTCTGCCAATCCATTTGCTCTTGGATAGTATATAGAGAAATACCGCCAATCAATTTTGTGCCGATCAACGAACTTGTAGATTTTTATACTTTTGAAAGCAATTCCATTGTCTGAGATTATGCGGCGTGGTACACCATATCTATAGACAATATTGTGGGTAAAGAAGTTGATCACATGCTCGGACGTAACTTCTTTAGATGGAGCCGCTTCTGCCCACTTGGAGAAATAGTCAGT
>NW_021445867.1:0-248 GCF_001605985.2 Dendrobium catenatum
GGTTTCAATCAGGTGCCTGTGTTTCCTTTCGGAGACGTCGTTTTGTTGAGGCGTGTGAGGGCAGCTGAATTGATGTTTAATGCCGTTTGTGGTGAGGAGGTCGGTGAAAGCCGTGCTGGTGTATTCGCCGCCAGCATCTGATCTCAGAGTTTTAATATTGGTGTTGAATTGAGTTTTAACCAGATTTAGGAAATGTAAAAATTTTGTTATTGTTTCATTTTTTGTGTTCATTAGGTAGAGCCAACTGA
>NW_021445868.1:0-4289 GCF_001605985.2 Dendrobium catenatum
CTTTTGAGAACTAATGATCAAAAGTGGAGGAAGAAAGCTTTGATATCCCTCCTTCCAAAATCCAAGCCTATTTATAAGCTCAATCATTTATCCATTGATCGAAGAAAAGCTTGTCTTTATATTTTTCCTATTTTAAGGGAGGATCATCGGTTTTTTTGCCGTTTATGATGTTCTCTCTCTCTTTTCTTGGTCAGAAATAATGAAATATTCCATAAGCTATAATTAGAGAGCTCATTTTGTGGTTGAAAATAAAAAGCATTAATCTGTTTTTACAACCGGGTTAATCTTGCAGTTTTACTTAGGGCGACATCTTAACTTATTTATTTATTTTTATGTTGGTTGTTTTATTTTATTTATATTTTGATATAAGGTGTTGTTTGGTTGGTTAAAAAAAACAATGTGAAAAAGTAAAATATTATGAAAAGAATATTTTGGAGTTGTTTGAATGAGTATAAATTAAATTCGCATGAATGATTTTTTTTTTTATAATTTTGTTTGAAGTAAAATGAATGTAGCGTAAAGTTTAAATATGATTATTGAGACCACAGAGGGTGGTGGCAACGCCAGCGTTGGTGTCGGAGATGTGAGGAGTAAACAATACAATGGTGAAACAAGCAAGAAAGTAAAAGCAATGGAAATAAGTGATATTACGATTTAATGTGGAAAAACTCAAAATGGAGAAAAAAACCACGGTGCTACGCCACAGCAAGAAATCCACTATGAAAAATGGGAGAAACGAGTACAGATCACTCTTCTCTCTCGCTCTCTTCATACTTCTCTTCTCACATGCACCATTATTAATGTCTACAAACACAAAATACAAGAGAATGTCAAATGAAATAACCCCAAAGAAGCAACCCCTCACAAAAGAGAGAAAAAAAGCTGTCTAGTCAATCTCGTAGCACTACGGCGTCAGCTAGCGGCGTTGATGCATCATATCTATACCGCAGTGTTCTGCTCTCTGTTGTTTAGTGCTAGGTCGATCAGAGATATTGCACCGAAGCGTTCAAGTACACGACACTAGGGCATTGTACGAAAAAAAAAAAATTTTTTTGAGTGAAAAGCATGCAAACCAAACAGAGGATAAACCCCCATACCCCCAGCGAGCACGAGAAACTTGATGTCTAAGCAACTAGAACAATCTGATGGATCAACACAATCAAATTTTACACATAACAGATGGCTGGTAGTGGAGATGTAAAACAGCGACCAACGACGATGGTGCTCTGAGGGTTGTAGCGATGGCAGTTGAGGTGGGTGGCGACGACTGCCGGTGGTGGTGGTCGTAGGCGGGGTGGCAGTGGTGGTGGCTGGAAGCAAGTAGTTGCTGACAATGGTGGCTAAAGATGGTGGAGGTGGCCAATGATGGTAGTCTATGGCGGGTGGCAGACAGCAATGGCCAGAGGCGAGTGTAGGTGACCGAAGGTTGTCAAGCAAGAATATTTGTGGTGTAAATTATTCTCGTTCAAAGTCAGGCATATTTGATTTTCCTCCAAAATAAATTAGAATGAATATCATTGCAATTACATTACTTTGCATTCCATTTTTATTCAATCAAACACCAAAATTTTCAAAACTACTTCATTTGAAATACTTTACACCCTAAGTGATAGCTGAGTCATTTTTATTTTGAAAAAAAAAAAAATGAAACATTCAAAATCACCTCAAATTTGTTTTCACTATTTCTGAAAAACATAATAATTTTTTAAAAATAGAACTACTTAATAAATACAATAGAAATATATTTTTTAAAAACAAAAACAAAAAAAAAACTCTAAAGAGCAGTGATTTGGGATAAGTTCTCCAAGCAATTATTTTGCTAAAAAAAATTGTGTTAGGGTTTCGGTTGTTTGAACTCGGGACCTTCATAATTTATACTTATTTTCAAAACTGTCTTATTTATAGTCTTGAGGGCTACAAGTAAAGTTTTAAAGAGAAAAAATAATATATAAGTTACACACATAATACTTGTATAACACTACACTCAAATCTAACACGTGTTGCCTCTTGGTAGGCTAGAAGAGAATTAATTTAACTAGCAAACCCTTTGAGAGTAGCTTGATGGGGACGAGTAGGTTCTGAGTGAATTTGATGTAGTGGATCGTTGGAAGAATCGACCTGCAAGAAGGATTTGTTCCCAATCCAGAGAAGAAGAACACAAGCTTAAGCAAAGCTTCAATGAGAAATATATTTCATCAATCAATATCCTTGCTACTACAATACTTGATATTTATAAAGCTAAAAGAGCATTCTAAAAGCTAGTACTAACAAACATAGATAACATATTCGTAAAGCTGCATTTAGTTAAGATGTTCCTACATCAGAATTTCTAAGTGAGCTCTACCGATTGGGCTGGTGTGGCTGATAACGTGTACAGAAGATCTTTGGCTACCTTGAGGGAAAGACAAATGAGATGTTGCAGGAACGAAAAGCTTGAGGCAAAATGGTTGTAGCAAAACAACGTGTCTGCTGAGTTTGCATTTTTTTGTTGTTGAGTTGGAAAAGGTTGTATGTTTTGGAGTGCTAGTGAGCGAGGAAGCAACAAGTGACATCATGACGAGGGGTCCTTGATTTGCCCCTTGCAAGGCGAGCCCGTAAATGGCCTAGTTGAGTTGAGCCTGTTAATCGCCTTGATCGAGTCCCTCTATAGGTTCCATTCTTGAGGGTGATTATCATCATCAATACCTGATGATAGCTACCTTTGAAACACACCAGCAAAGAAATTTATGAGTACACACCAATAACTTAAGAAGATTTTCAGGGCAAAGAGAAAAGAATACCTTCTCTAATCATAGCTTTGATCTAAGCAATATAATGGTGCTTTTACCATCTGAAAGATGCATTTGAGATTTGCAAGCTAAGTGAAGAATATGTAAAGGCTGGTGCTTCTTCTCCATGCCACAGACAGAGTTGATGTCTTTGAGTAAACATTTGGGAGGGATAAGGATCTAACCCTAAATATAACTAAGCTCTAGAAAGAGAATTTTAGAAGATGAAATTCCAATCTAAGAAAGGAGTTTTAGGTTTGTTTTGCTTCCTATTTTAGGTGTCAGATTTAAATCCTAATCTCATTAGAACGCACCATTCAAAACAATATAACCGACTTAGAAGATTTCTCCATAACAAGTTTTATTTCCTAAAATAAATACTTAAGTAGTGTCAAATGTTAACAAGATTTAAAAGTTATCATTTCAAACCGTTTTCAAAATCTAATCCTCTCAAGATTTGCTAAGAGGTCGTCACGTTTGTTTGGATAAGAAAAAGATATGACAGTGGCGCTATGACAGTTGTTGAGTTGTCAATAAGCTATGACAGTGGCTGAGTTGGCCGGTGAGTGCCAGGCTGCCAACGGCGTCGACTCGCAATAAGTGGTCTTGTTGGTAGTGGGGTAGCGGTTGGCGACTGACAGCCTTCGATAGTACCGATGGAGTTAGTAACGGCAGCTTGCGGTGATTATGACATCATTTGATTATGACATCATTTATAATGTATTTGAAAATTATCAAAGTTTTATTTTATCCTTTAGGATGATGAAGTTCTCCCTCTACTAGAATATTTTAAAATAAATTAAATCATTAAGAGCATAAAAGTTATTAAAGTTATTTATAAAATTTTATTATAAAGTTTTAAAACATAAATCAAAAGACGAGCAATTCAAAATCATGCATAATAGAATTATGTTTAAACATTATTCATGATATAATTTTTTTATTGCAATATGGTAAGCAAATAACTCTATATTTTAGTTTGAATTAATGGCTACCTAAATTAATAATACTAAGTTGAATTCAGTATGGGGCATAATAAAATCTCCCATAATAAATTGTTAATTTTGGACATATTGAAAAGATATTAAATTATTTTTATTTCAAATATGTCAATAAAACGAGGCAATCTAAATTTACAAATTAATAATTCTAAGTAATGGTGGAACATATTATGTATTTAAAGAGAAGTAATTGATACTTGGTTTGAGTTAATTATCAAAATTCTCAAAATAAAAATATATCAGAATATTAATTTAAATATTTTTCTTTAATTTAACCCCTTTAAAAGAAAAATAATAATTCTTGGCTCCAAAAAAATTAAAAAAACAATTTAAAAAATTCTAAGAAAGCTTTAGACATTTTCTCTTTGCCCTAATGAATAAAAATGGATCAGCCATAGCCAACACGATTGATCAACTAATGCACATCTTCTCTGGTAATTACCAACAAAATTATTAATCAAACAAGCTGACTTCTTTTTCCAGAAAAAAAAAAAAAATCTTAATTAGGGCCCCAGCAGAC
>NW_021445869.1:0-1067 GCF_001605985.2 Dendrobium catenatum
TGAAATTTTTTGTAGCTGTAGCTAGTTCACGGAACGTAAATGTTTGCGTTTGAATGTTGCCATTGACTCCATCTTTATTTAATGAACCAGAGTTCATTGTTTTTGCTTTGTCTGCGCAGGAAGGTTGAAGCAAAGAACTGAACTTAGTAGGGGAGAAAGGCTACTTAACTTTCATTTGTTTTCTTATAGTTTTTCATTTTTTTTTTTAAATTTCAAAAGGAGAGCAATGCTCCAATTGAAACTATTGAATGCCTGAATTGAAGAGAGACACCAATTATTATGTTCAAAATGAGTCTATCTGTTCACTGAAATTTACAGAACATTGTCAGTGCCATCAACTTCATCCAAATATTGAGGATCAACTTTATGAATACTCATTTTTCATTCATTCATTTACCATATTGCACAAGGAGTTAAAAGCAAATTAATCAATGACAATATTTATCGATCTTAATTACCAATACACATAAACAGGGGTGGGCATGTTTACCCTCAAAATTTTAATAAAATAGTTTAAGTAAGAGTATTTTAGTTATTTCTCCACCCGTAACCCTAGTTTGCCCAACAAAGGGGAAAAAAAGACAATAGAACGACAAAAATTTTTCGGCCCGCTGACGCAAACGTTCACCAACGCCTGCCAGCCGTGTCCATCTCCAACGCAGGAAATATTTTTGAGTTCGAACGATTAGAGCCGTAGCCGCAAACCTTATTCGGTTGTTCCCCAGCGCCTGCAATCGATTGCAATCTGTGCCCAGCTCCAAGCCTCCAATCGCTTGCAATTTGAGTTCTGATCTTGAGAAAGCAAGTAAAATTGAGGTTTGACATTTGGAAATCCTATTCTCCTATTTAGTATGCTATTTTAGCTCGTAATAATTTTACTTTGAATTATGTCCTCATTTTATTTTTTAAAATATTATTCCAGTTATATGAAAATTTTGCCCACCATCAAAATGAAAAACTTATTCCGCCCCTACACATACAAGCCCAATCAACCTCAACAAATTCTCTTATCAGTCCTAACTTACAATTTCTTACTTCTCTACCTTACTCATAAACGCTAATGGCAG
>NW_021445870.1:0-1054 GCF_001605985.2 Dendrobium catenatum
TGCTGCAATTTTTTATAAAATTAATTATAAATTTATCATAAAAAATAAATTTACTATTATAATTATGAAAAATAAGTTTTTTTTTTTTTGGACATTTAGGTTATTTAAGGCAAACTCATACACACAACGCATACACATAGACTCGAATCCTGGACCTCGTAGTTGGAAGCCTAAGCTCTCAAATAAAAATAAGTTTTTATTAAAAGTATTTATTAATATTAATTGCATGTACTATTGGGCAGCAGGCTTCTAGAATGCCCTTATCTTTTCTGGCCCATGTGGGCCAAAAGACTTTAAGTATGTCATTAATGACCATTAATAGAATGGAGGTGTATGCCTTTTAATGGTCAAACTTCAAACTTGTGTCCCAATTATTACGTCATCCGAGTTCGGAACGTCAGATCACATTAAAAAATGAGAAATATCGAGCAAATACCGAGCAATATCAAACAATAATGATAATACCATCACGTGAAGACCCAATACCGAGTTATACCGAGCTATACCGAGAAATAACGAGTTATACAAAAGTTGTATCGAGTTTTTCCTAGAAAAAACTCGGTATTGCTCGGTATAACTCGGTATTGATCTTCACAGAGCGGTATTCCTCGTTATTATCAAATAATATCTAGCAATACCGAGTTTTTTGACGAGATTTTGCCTCTGACCGGATGTTTCTCTACGTCCTTACACCGGACCTAATAAAAGTTCCTTCAGTAGACGATAAGATCGAATGTGATAGCCAATAAGAAATAAATTTGGGAGTTTTTTTTTATTTTTAATTGGGGATATAATAAATCTTTGAATAGTATAGACAACGTGTTGGACCAGTCGTGTAAGTTAGTCGGTCTTTTTACTTTTCATTTTTCATTTTTCATTTGCTATTGAAAATTAATGTTACGGGCAATGGGCATTGAAATTTCGCACGTACATAGGTAGACCGCAGACCGACTCGATTTATAGGTTGAGTTGAATGCGCTAACTATCTGAATTTAGCGCATTTATTTACAAATTAATTTATTTTAAAATATTAATATTTAAAAAAGTAAAATAG
>NW_021445871.1:0-1446 GCF_001605985.2 Dendrobium catenatum
CTAGATCACCGAGTCACCGCTGGCAAACTGCCCGTTGTTTCAAGCGGTTTTATTAAATTTTTGGCAGCTACAATAGCTGTCAAGTATCGAGGTTTTTGGCGGACAAACTGCTAGGTGGCCGCCATAAACCTTTAGCATTTAAAAAAAATTGATAGCCTCCCCTCTATATACTCACATTTCCACAAACCTTTATATAATAGAGAACAATTATCACAAATATGTGCAACACACCACTATAATCAAGTCACAACAATAATCTAAAATCAACATATATAGCATTGAAATGAAATCCACAATAAGCAATTAAAATCTAGAAAAGTTCTTCAAAATAAATAAAATCATCAAACTAAATAATATCTACAATGAACATAACATATAAATCCATAAAAACATGTCCATGCCATCGCCTTCACACAACAAGTTCATTAAACCAAATGTTTAAACCATAAGTTCATCAAAAAAATAAGAGTACTAGTCATCCTCTATGTCCTCGCTCTCTGGTGATGCATGTGTCTGCTCTTGCTCTTTCTTTTTTTAATTTTCATCTCTATAGGATTGCAGTTATGTCTGCATCTCATTTTAAACTTTTCTCGTCTCTTCTATCTCTCTTGTCAGAGCTGTAACCCTCTGGCTTATAATTTCTTCAGCTCAACTAGGATCATAAAATGCTGATGTGGATGAACTGCCTTAAAAAATATAGCCTTGTGAATCTAAGCCATATACCCTCCCCCTCTGTCTTCCTCTAACAATATCTAACAATGTATGATACTCAGAATACTTGGATGGTCCAGAAGATGATCCTTCACCAATAGACCAACGACTTTCTTAAACCCATATAAAAATATCCTACGAGAATAAATCTATAAAATAAATTGATATTAGAATGATATTTTTATATTAAATTTATATTTTTAAACTCCAAAAATTGTACTCACATGGGCTATCTTAGCCTTCTCATCAACCCACTGATGGTAACCTTGATGTTGGTAAGTCCTCGTATGCGGCTCTCAGCCAAGAAACTTTTTTTTTTTGAAAATAAAAGATAAAGTTAAAATAATATGCATATATTTATTAAATATAGTAGTCTGGAACAAATCCCCTACGATGTTGGGAGTCCTCGTACTCGCCATATAAGGTACAAATCTAGTAGTCTAGAACAAATCCTCTACTATATAAATCAACCTTCACATCATCGGGCTTGAGGAATGCTTGATTTTTGTGCTTCGAATATGGACATTTAAACATTCCATCGAACTTAAAGAAGGAAGTTGAAATGCAACTTGAATAAAAGTCTCAACTCCATGTATAAATTCATCTTTCAATCCTTTTGACCTGGTAACAATTTGTTATACATCCAATATATCTCTTCTTTGATAGCCATTTAAACGTTAAAGCAAACATTTTCCTACATAGTTGTGAAATCAATTATTAGAAGACATGCAGCCT
>NW_021445872.1:0-312 GCF_001605985.2 Dendrobium catenatum
TTTGCCCGCATCATTTGGTATCAGAGCAAGTTAGGAAGTCCTAGGTTTGTGGTTTGTCAAGTTGTAGTTGTCAAATTTTATTTTGGTTGTCAAGTTTTGTTTTGTCATGTCAAGTCAAGTCTGAGTTTGTCAAAGAGTCTTATTTTGTGTCTTAAGTTTTTAGATTGAGTCTTGTAATTTTTTTTTCATCAAAATTTCATAAAATAGGTAGAAATAATACTAATGGCATTGTTGACCTTCACGGTGAAGCCAAAAAGACACAGACAAATCAAAATAAAAAAAAATCGCTAAAATGATTACCTGTGAGAGCCC
>NW_021445873.1:0-202 GCF_001605985.2 Dendrobium catenatum
TAATTTTGTATGATAATTTTCTAAAAAATTCAAAAAGTTATGTAGAATTAATTAATAAAAAATAAAAATAAAGTTTTATGAAATACTAAATTATATTGTATGATATAAATGGTTGATGTTGATTTGCTAATGACTCAAACCACATAACTATTGCAGTCGATTCTTCTATTGTTTTTTTTATTCCATTTTTATTGTTGCCTTT
>NW_021445874.1:0-677 GCF_001605985.2 Dendrobium catenatum
AGAAGAATAAATTACCATTGTGTATAAATGAGTTGTGTCACTTTCATCATCCTGCTTCCAAACTGTACAAGATTTGTGCTGCCAGGATATCAACCCATGTATCGGGTAAGCCTGGAAGGCACCAATGCATGCAATCCTGACCCCATACAGTCACGGCATCCTTCTTCCCTAACCAAACTGCAGGTTAGGGCCAACCCCACTCTTATGAATTTACAACGGTCAGTAATTTTGTATGTTAGTGTTTCATCTAATTTGCGATTCATCCAACCCCACTCTTTTGTACATATTTCTACTTATAAGTATCCATCTTTGATTGTTCAATAATGCTTTCCTTCCTTGCTACGTCTAGTGCTATAATTGAATCAAGTTGAGCTCGGTACTGCATTGTTCAAGTTCATTTCCTTCTTTATTGAGCTCGAGCTAAGCTTGAACATAATCTTAGTCTTAAATATTGTTAAAGGTTGTTTATTATTGTTTTTTTTCGAGTTTGAACTAAAATCAGGCTTTAATGAAGCCTAAATAATTATATGTTTGATACTAATTCTTTAATCATATTTGAATTTATAGAATTCAATAAAAAATATTATAATTTGTTCGGGGTTATTTAAGTTGAATGAATTTTAAAAATAATAAGAAAATGTTTAAATCTTTTTATTTAGTTATTTATTTGACATATA
>NW_021445875.1:0-274 GCF_001605985.2 Dendrobium catenatum
GAGGCTACTAGAGTCATGAGCGAGATACATGAAGGGCTTTGTGGTGCTCATCAGTCCGGACCTAAAATGAAAGGCAGAATTAAACGCCTTGGCTACTACTGGCCTACGATGATCCGAGATTGTATGGAGCATGCTAAAAGGTGCCACCAGTGTCAGATTCATGGCACTGTGATTCACCAACCCCCTAATCCGTTGCACCCTACTGTTTCTTCTTGGCCATTTGAGGGCTGGGGCACAGATGTGGTGGGTCCTATAGACCCTCCTTCTTCTAAGG
>NW_021445876.1:0-219 GCF_001605985.2 Dendrobium catenatum
AACAATACTGCCCACCTGGCTAAACGACCTGTCAACGGTGGTCTTGTCATCAAGAACTTTAGCGGATCGATCTTTGATATCAGTGTGATTTTATGGGATAGCATATAGTGGCGGAGTTTCTGAACTGCAAAAATTAACGCCAAACAATGCTTTTCAATTGGGGAATAACGACTTTCTGCTCCAATTAACCTTCGACTGATGTAGTAGAGCGCATTTTCT
>NW_021445877.1:0-236 GCF_001605985.2 Dendrobium catenatum
CTTTTTGCTTGCAACGGTGCATAAATTCCATCACACTCGCATTGTCGCCTTCGACGACAACCCCGTCGACCTCGAACATCCAGTCCAAGAGGAGTTTATCAATGTAATGCACCGCCATGATCTCAACTTGGGTGCTGTCCCAATGTGTAATACTCCATTTCGCCGCCGAAATCAGCTTGCACGAACTATCCCGGATGACAATGCCCACTCCACCAGCATTAGTCCTACGCAACGCA
>NW_021445878.1:0-330 GCF_001605985.2 Dendrobium catenatum
TCGACTCTAGAATTAGAATTCAATTTATATTTTAAAATTCCCAAAGAAAATTAATTTTTTCAAAACCTGTTTTCAAAATTCCACCAACATGGAGTTATTTCATTTCACCTACTTTAGGACCGCAAACCCATTCCGGGTAGGAATGGTTTCCTTTGGCTCATGGGCTGGCCGATTTGATAGATGCATAAGCAATAATTACAACTGAGCTTAGAGCTTAGCATTATTTTTATACTACAGCTACTTGTGAGCCTTCATTCACATGAGGAGGCTTCCGTATAGTACTCTTTAGATGTAGATGTTTGAATAGTTGCTATTTGAATGAGTTATATT
>NW_021445879.1:0-825 GCF_001605985.2 Dendrobium catenatum
TATGAATTTCTTTTACCCATAATTTACATGTACCCAATATCCATTACTTTCCTCACCAACAAAAGATTCCCCATACACCTTGTGGTTATTAGTTGAGGTTGTTTCTAAAGGAGGAGTTTCATCTAAACCCACAATCTCATGTTGCTTCGAAATGACTTGCACATTATCCCTCTTTTTATCTGGATAGTTATTTTCATATTTCTAATCCTTCCACGGTTGAAAAAGAAATTAGAAATCCTCTCAGACTCAATTTTCTGAAAGAATTTTCCTGAGCACCCCTTTACTCAAACATAAAGGGGAAGCTTGTTCTCTAACTTTATACAAACACAAAGTCTAGAAAACTCTCCCATACTCCATTGAATCATTCTTCCATCAATTAAATATGGGGAGCCAACCTTAGATGTAATCCTACACACATTGATCTCATCCTAACACTGAAGTGGTAAATTGGGCATTCTAATCCATACATGACCTGATAAATATTTCAAAGAAGAAGGGAAAAAATCGATGACCATTTTTCCAAACCAATGATATGCCAATTAACATACCAAGGTCCATTATTAAAAACTGACTTCATAGCTTGCTCATCACTAAAAACACATAAATTCCATCCATTACCTAATACAGTAAGATGAAATTTGCCAAGTTGAGACCACTGCCTTTTATGGTCCAGATTGACCACATGAAGATGGACATTATCCCAGAAGACTTTGATCACTAATGTATTATGTAATTTATTTGTATTCTCTTTTACATTATGCATATGCAGCTTTACCACATAGCTATCGTAAGATAAACAATGACCATAGTCCAAATATGATACAT
>NW_021445880.1:0-281 GCF_001605985.2 Dendrobium catenatum
TTGCTACAAAGTAATGCCATTCGGTTTGAAGAATGCTTGAGCTACTTACCAAAGAGCGATGACTCAAATCTTTGATGATCTTATCCATAAGCATGTAGAATGTTATATGGATGATTTGATTGTAAAAAGTAAAAATCAACATGAACATGTAAATGATCTCAAAATTGTATTCGAAAGAATTTGCAAATTCAATTTGAAAATGAATCCGCTTAAATACGCTTTTGGTGTGTCATCCGGTAAATTTTTCGGATTTATTGTACGCCATAGAGGGATTGAAATTG
>NW_021445881.1:0-269 GCF_001605985.2 Dendrobium catenatum
GTGAGAATACAAAAATAAAGAAAACCACGAACCCGGCAGTCTCCAAGGTTGGTGGGTGATGCGCCAGTCTCCCTCTCCAAGGGTTCTCTCCAAAGTTCTCTCCAAGAACTCTCAAGCGCTCTCAAGCACAAGTGTAGGAAAAATTCTTAATAATCATTCATTAACCATAATAGAATAAAGTGGGGCTTTAAATAGCCTCTTACAACATGACTCGAAATAAAAGACACAAACACCCTTTGGGCTTACATACGACAACTCCCATAAGAGGG
>NW_021445882.1:0-372 GCF_001605985.2 Dendrobium catenatum
CAAGGGAGCGAAGTCGGACAACCAGGAAGTAGCCGAAGAAGCACTCGAGAGGGAGAAAGGGTCTTCAAAGCCGGTGATCTCTCGTTGTTGCTTCCGATTTGGATGCTGTAACTTCCGATCCCAACAGGAATGGAATGTCGTAGGAGGGGAGTCGCACAGCAGCGAAGGATTCGGAGAAGCAACGAGAGAGAGAGAGAGATTCGGGAGAGGAAGGGAGAGTGAGAGCGAGAGCCGCCGAATCCCTCTCTTCGGTCTTTTTACGTCGCGAAGAGGAGATCGTGGGGTGAAACGACTCGAGCGTGGCTTCGACATGCGAACGACGTGCGATGGCAGAGAGCAGGTAAGCGGGATTCTTTTTTTTTTTTTTTTTTT
>NW_021445883.1:0-1325 GCF_001605985.2 Dendrobium catenatum
CTTAAACATACTAAAATTTTACAAAGCCCATCCTAAACAAAGTATGAGTGAAAAAGACTGAAAGGAGGATCTCAAAGCAGTCCAACATCCTTTGCACCAGCGCCAGTCCTCGCCTCACATTCTCCTTGTCCTTCTCTCTTTCCAAAATAATATTATATATTAATCCTCAAAAATCTCCATCTCCTAACTTATCCTTTATTATTTATAAAGCTGCTTCTCACACGCACGTTATAGCTTTCTAACACCACTCCATATCCCTGACATTCCCTTCCTCCCCTGCTCCTTTAATGCTTCTCCCTCCTCCTCCTCTAATCATCTTTCTTCTTCTTTTCCCAATCTCCTAATTATCATTACTTAATGATGCCTCTCGAATCATGGCTCACCAAATTCAAATCCGCCGCCGTGGTAAACCTACCCGACTTCTTACATCGCAAGGCCAAGGTCTCCATCCTCGCCTTCGAGATCGCCGGCCTCATGTCGAAGATCCTTCATCTCTGGCGCTCACTCTCCGACGCCAGCCTTGTCCGCCTCCGGAACGAGACCATTATGCTTCCCGGCGTTCGCAAGCTCGTCTCAGACGACGATGCCTTCTTACTCGCCCTCGCATGCGCTGAGCTCACGGATGGACTTCGTTACGCCGTTGCGTCCATCTCTGCTCTTTGTCGCCGCTGCACCGACCCTGCTCTCCGCCAGTTTGGTTGTCTATTTAAGGAGTTCGGTGATTCCGGCGGCGATCCGCACCGCTGGGTGATGACGTGGAAGGAGATGGATGCGAAGGCGAAGAAGATGGACGGTTATGTGGCTTCTGCGGCTGCGCTTTATAAAGAGATGGATGAGCTCGCGGAGGCAGAGCGCGGCCTGGGAAAGGTTTTGGGAGCCGAGGTATAAGATGAGCCGTAATTACATATTAGTTAGTTAAGTTCGGTTTATCTGTATAAAATTGATGTAGTTTAGCGTTTTTTTTTTTGGCAAAAGAATAATAATTTTAGATTTTAAATCTTTGAAATATACGAAATTTTTTTATAAAAAAATTATTAATTATGAGTTTATTTCTAAATTTTTTAAGTACTGAGAGAGCTATAAAGACTATTATATTTTATTGATAAAAAAAATTATTAATTATGAGTTTATTTCTAAATTTTTTAAATACTAAGAGAGCTATAAAGACTATTATATTTTATTCTAGGGAATTCTAAAAAATATTATGAAATTTCAAGGGGAGAGGAGAGTATATAGGAGAGTATATTAATTTCCTGACAATTTTCATAATTTTTTCTTAATTTGAAAAAAAAAACATAATTAGCTATATTTTCAGCAGTGATTGA
>NW_021445884.1:0-1327 GCF_001605985.2 Dendrobium catenatum
TGAGACCTGCAATGCTTTATGGTGCTGAATGTTGGCCATTAAAAGTGAAGCATAATATTAAGTTAAGTGTTGCAGAGATGAGGATGCTGAGGTGTATGAGTGACTTTACCCTTAGGGATAGGAAACGAAATGAGCATATACGTGAAAAGGTTGGAGTATAGCTCCAATGGAAGATAAGATTAGAGAGAGTCGCCTTAGATGGTTTGGTCACATTAAACGGAGGCCTTCCGACGGCCCGATTAGAAAAGTTGAGGTTTTAAATTTGTCTTATGTTAAGAAAGTTTTATGTAGACCTAAAAAAACTTGGTTATAAAATATTAGAAATGATATTTCTTTATTAGATTTAAATGAGAATTTGACTTTTAACAAAACACAATGCCGAAAAAGGATTCATGTAGCTGATCCCACGTAGTGGGATAAAGGCTTGATGTTGTTGTTATTGTTGTTGTTCCTTGTGTTTGATCATCAGTCTAGAGTCGTGTTTGTGTAGGCTGTATTCCTTAGCTTTCTGATTTAAACAGTTAAAATTTTGTTTGAACTATAAGATGAATATTTTACCACTTTAAGCCATGAAAAAGTGAAACTTTTGTGTAATAATTTGCTCATTCAGGTACAATGGATTCCTTAAGACCATCCTCCTCCATAGAAAATTACTGGTGGAGCTTCTGGATTTGTACCATGAGGAGAAGCTATCATGGGATCAGTTCAGAAATGCTGTCATTGAAGTTCACAAGAACAGGATTGGCCTGCCAACATTAAGAAAGGCCATTCCTGGGAGACCAAAGGAAGAGGATTATTTTTATGCCAATCCTCAAGAATGTCTCAGCTCACCAAAAACTTCCAAGTACCAGATGGACATGCTATAGCATCTGCATCCAAACCATCAGACCTGAACTCAACTTACACTTGAGAGCAATTTTGTTCTCTCCTTAGCAGCTCCGGTCATTCTGGCTGCCATTGATGTGGCACCTCTGAAGCAAAATTTCCTGTGGAAGAGAGGAGATGCTTATTGAGCACCAGTGCAGCTTAAGCTGTTGGCTGAATTCTCTGCGATAATTAGATTTACAGTTCTTGAATTGGTGATCTAACATGATTAAAGCTTCGTTTGAGACATCTTTTTTGTTGCTTTCTAAAACGATTTTTTAGAATGAAAATTTTATGCTAGAAAACCGTTTTATGAAGCAGTGCGAAAGCTGTCTCAAACGAAGCTTAAATCATGTTTAAATCACTTTCTATGTGAAACGCAAAGAACTTTTGTATGTCTTGAATCATCAGGGAAAAGTTTGATAGCAATAGCTCTTAAGATGCCTTCATATAGATGAGTGAA
>NW_021445885.1:0-214 GCF_001605985.2 Dendrobium catenatum
CATATTACCTAATAATTTTTTTAAAAAAGATTTTTTAATTTTTTTAGATTCATAATATATCTTTTAAATAAATTTTAATTTTTTTTTAAGGGGGGTTAACCAATAATAAATAAACCAATTAATAGATTTACACAATTATATGTTTCAAAAGAGTTTCTAAGTTCTATTATCTATATACTAATTAATGTCTTCATCTATGGATTCTCCGAAAGAT
>NW_021445886.1:0-1395 GCF_001605985.2 Dendrobium catenatum
CTAGGGCATTGAAAAACCCCTATGTGACTAAAATTGCAAATCCACAAAAGAAAATTGTGTACTAATGATGTAAGAATATCTTTAGTATAATACTCCTTAGGAATAGTTTATTATAGTTTGTTATAAGATTGTTACTTATGATTTCTAGATTGTTCTTATGTGCCTATAAATAGACAAAGTATTCTATTAGGAATTGTTTTGATGAATATTATTTTCCTTTTAAACTCTTAAGCTTTGTCCCTAAATTGGGAATCCCTTATTGCATCCTCTTTTTTCAACGATCTAATGATTTTCTCCCCACATCAGTTGATATCTAAGCCTGGAGCTTGCGAAAAACAATGGACTACAGAAGGTGGACTGTCGACGACGATCGAAGCTGAAGAAGATGGGCGGTCGACGAAGATCGATGTCGAATAAGATGGGTGGTCTACGACGATTGATGCCAAGGAAGAAAGGCGATCGATGATTGACGCCGCGAAGCCCTTCCGGTGGCTCAAGTGAAAGCATCAATTTGATCAATTGATGCTTTCTGTGCTAAATTTCAATCGTTCCGTAGAACGAATATGCACATCGGCCATCATATCAACGACTCGCTCTTCCGCAACCTTATCATCGGACATCTACCCTCACTCGCCTGACTCGCCTCCTCTCCAGTCCCATTTTGTCGCCCATAATTCCAACTCTGACTTCGCTCATGTGCGCATCACCTGAGCCCATTGGCTCGCTTCCAACACTCGCCTTTCCTACTATCGCCGCCTACGATCTTGAAGAAGACCCTCCTTGATCGGCCGACAGTGACCCCGAGAAGTCATCCTCTAGTTGCTCTGAGGTACCTTCGGAGCAACAATTGCAGCTCGACACTGATTTTGACCTCTCCGCTGATACTAACAACGTCAAGGTGGAGCAATTCATCGATTCTGACTCCGCTTCCTCCTCTTACACCTCAACCTTCTCCCGCGATGCGACCCAACCCAACCTTTGTCATCTGCCCCATCCGATCCTCCTACATTTTCTCCACCGCCAGTCCCAGTTGCTACTCTTCCTCCTATTCTAACCCTTCCCCAACCCTTCCTAGTTCTTTGTCACTACCATCCGTTATCTCTCTTCACCCTTGCCGCTGAGCAACCCTGCTCTGCCACCAGCTTCCCCATCTAGACTGACTTCTACTGCAAAAAAGAAATACGGTGAGGATGAAGGTAGTGATGATAGATGCTTTGCTGGGAATGAAGTTGTTGATTACATCTATCCATTAGATTCGGTGGTCAATGCAATCTCATATGAGGCCCATTTTATGGAGGTATGTGAAGATCTTCATGTCCTTAGCATTGCTGAAATGAATATATACCATCGATTAAAAAGGCGTTCGAGGCGGACGCCTCGAGGCGCGCCTCAAAT
>NW_021445887.1:0-316 GCF_001605985.2 Dendrobium catenatum
CTTGTATATAGCATGTATAATGCTTATATATAGCTTGTATATACTTGTACATAGTCTATATAAACTTGTTCAAAGTGTATAATACTTATGAATGGTGTGTATAATGCTTGTACATCACGTGTATAAATATGTACATAATGTGTACAATACTTATACATAGTATTAAAAGTAGAGTAGAATGCTTATATAAATTTATATATAATGTGTATAATTCATTTATACAGTATGTGCAATGCTTGTATATAGCGTGTATATAGTGTGTATATTGCTTGTATAAATTTATACATAGTGTGTATAATACTTATATGAACTTGTA
>NW_021445888.1:0-256 GCF_001605985.2 Dendrobium catenatum
CTTTGTTAATTATAATTATCTTAATTAATTATAATTTTTTAATTATAATTAATGATAAAAAAGAAGAAAAGAGAATTTTCTCTCTCCCTCGATCCACAAGCCGCCGCCGATCCGCTGGCCGCCAAAGGTATAATTTTTGGAACTTAGTCTCTCTCTCTTACCTCGACTTGCGTGTCGAGTCGGTGGTCTGCCCATGCACGCTTTTCTCTAGCGTGGTGGGAGGGGCAACCGGCGCGACACCTACGACGAGGTAGGC
>NW_021445889.1:0-295 GCF_001605985.2 Dendrobium catenatum
CTCAACAAAACTCCTCATGAAGATATCCATAGCAAGAGAGCACTAAACTTTTGTTAAAGAAATTTTGGAGAAGGCTTAATAAATAAAATGGTGCCTAAACTTACAAGGGACTATGTAAAGAAAGATACTCACCCAATGTTTGGTTAAGTAGTTTCACATGCTTCATGAGTCATCCACAAAACAATACAAAAATTTCTTAAAGAGCACTTCGCCAAACACTTGGTGTGCATGCTCAATGAGGGACGATATGATATTCTTATAGTTCCTCAAGGCTCACACCTAAAACTTCATGAAA
>NW_021445890.1:0-243 GCF_001605985.2 Dendrobium catenatum
TACTATAAATATTTGTGATCTTTCTTATTATTGCTTTCACATTTTATTTCTGCACTTAGTTTATTTTGTGGTGATTATTGGTTTGGTTTGAGTTTGTGTTTTGATTGAGAAGTTTTTAAAAATACCAATTCACCCCCTCTTGGTTAGCCTTGGGCTAGTTCATAAGGGCCTAACATCCCTATTAAACTTTCATGTATGCTTGCCTGATGATCACACACACACACAAGGGGACCAAATATAATA
>NW_021445891.1:0-378 GCF_001605985.2 Dendrobium catenatum
TGATCAGGGATCATTCATTTTTTGTCTTGTAATCATTTTTTTTCTTCCTTTTATCCTGATTATTTGTGCCCCTTTTCTTTTTGATAATGTCAAAGAAGGAGAACGTACTGTTGTATTTATATCTTTTTTCTCTATCAAAAATTAAAAACAAAAAAAAATGTTTTTTGATTTCTACTATTTTTAAAGTTTTATTTTAGTGATGGGGAGATTAAGAGAAAATGTTTTTAATTTTACAAATTCAACTAGTAATATTTGCCATCATCAAAAAGGGGGAGATTGTTCCAACTCGAGCTTATGAGTTTATATTTTTGATGATAACAAATATTATGGTACACTTTCTACTGCCTATCTGTTCTTGAATTATATGTTTATTTGTGT
>NW_021445892.1:0-416 GCF_001605985.2 Dendrobium catenatum
AACCGGGGTTGTTTGAAAATCTTTGCAAATAATAGTCTAGAGTTGTACAGGAGCAGTTGTGATGCTAACTCGACGGAGTCGAGTATTCTCCCACCTGGGGAGAATGATGCGGACATCGGCCAAAAGATCTGGCGCATCTATCACAGGAGGCGTCGTAAGTCGACGGCTCTAATTTAAGTTGTTATTTATGAATTATTTTCTGCATTTTAGTTTCTATTTTATGTTATTTCCTGTTTTACCCCTAGGTTAATTTATTTGAGTGTTGTAGCGCAAGGGGCAATTTTATAATTTTTTATTTTCTCATGTTGTGGCCTATATATATAGCCTTTAGCTATTGTAATAGGAGGGTTAATTAATTGATATGAAAAATTGTTTTCCACACTTGTGTTATTCTTGTGAGAGAGCGTTAGTGAGAT
>NW_021445893.1:0-217 GCF_001605985.2 Dendrobium catenatum
TTATGATTTAACTAGTATTTTTGTTTCAGTTACATCTCCTGTTTATGCGAGTTTTAGGTTTCGGTTTGATGAATACCTCATATTTGTATTCTGTGTACATTCAGGTGTTGCGTTTTTTTTAAAAAAATTCTGGAATGTAGTAGCGGTCCAGAATTGTGGCGGTCACCCTACTGGATATCGTTTTTTTTTACATTATTTGTGGCGGTAATAACTTGCA
>NW_021445894.1:0-398 GCF_001605985.2 Dendrobium catenatum
CATGCCACAGAAGGCGGTGAAAGGACAGGTCTTGACAAATTTCCTCGCTGCACACCCAATCCCGGCCGATTCTCCACTAAATGATGATTTGCCAGATGAGCAGATAATGCAGGTCGAGGAGAATGAAAGGCTACCATTCTGGGAAATGTACTTCGACGGGGCATCGTCGATTAGACCTGTCCGAGCTCCAAATATTGCAAGAGTCCGAGTCGGCATCGGTCTCATTTTCGTAGCACCCAAGGGAGGCATAATGAGGTTCTCATTCAGTTTGACTGAACCTCGAACCAACAATAAAGCCGAGTACGAAGCTCTAATAATAGGGTTGGAGATTGCAATTGACGTCAAAATTCAAAATCTTTAAGTCTTCGGCGACTCTCAACTTGTGATAAATCAAGTCT
>NW_021445895.1:0-218 GCF_001605985.2 Dendrobium catenatum
GTATATTGGTTTTACTTTTCCCTCCTCTATTTCGTTCGGGTTTGTTCATTTACTGTTCGACTTTGCTCCTTCGACGACATTACCTTCATGTTGGATCGGACGACATTTTTTTATATGAAGCAACAACGGGAGCTTGCTTGCTGTGAAGGTAACTTTCTCCCTTACGCGCTCTTCTTCGGCCAAATCCCGTAAATCCGTCGAACCAAAGGATTTTGTAA
>NW_021445896.1:0-239 GCF_001605985.2 Dendrobium catenatum
ATTCAAGAATTTTTTGCGTGTCAAATTTTGTCTATTGACTTGTCAAATTTTCGCTTCTCTCTCCTATTTGGAATTGATTGAAATTAGTGATGGGGGTCTTCAGTTGGGATAATTTTTTATCTTTATTTTTTTGCTGCTTTTAAGAATTTTTATTTTAGAAAATTATTTTAAAAGATAATAAAAAATTGTCTCGAACGAAGTCTAAGGGTATAACCAATTTTTAATGTTTGAGATAATGG
>NW_021445897.1:0-422 GCF_001605985.2 Dendrobium catenatum
AATGAATGATTGAAATTTTGTTATAAATCCAATATCCGTAGATATTAGTGCAGAGTAACGTGGAAAAATATATATAGGCCTACACACAGCTCCTAATCATTTCTCCTAGACGATTAATTATTCTATGCGGACACCGAACGTTGTCCGGAGAACAACCAAAATGCGTCACATCACCTCTTGCTCGATATTGTAGCTCGATACTGATGACATGACGCATTCTGATTGGTCTACGGATGACGTTCTGCATCCAGTCTCCGCACAAAATAATTTCTCCTCCCATACAAGGGATATATAATAAATAACTCAAGGATTAGGCTAAGCATGGCATTGGATCCATAATAAAGAGAAAGCACAGCTTACACAAATCACGAGCAACATTTTTGCATTAACTGTTCATGTTTAATATTCTCATTTACAAGCAA
>NW_021445898.1:0-344 GCF_001605985.2 Dendrobium catenatum
GTTTTCTTCATTATGTATATTATGATTTAAGAAAAATAAAAAAGGTATTTCTTGGTTGGGAGATAAATCAATGCTATAAATTTCCTAAGTTTGGTAGTAATGAATAACATCCTATTCATAAGCGGGTGATTAGGTTTAAAAATTTAAATTCAAGGATTCTATAAGGACCTCTGGTTGGTTTAGGGGAACCCAATTGACATACAAGGTTTAAATATTCTAGGGGCTCTAAGTTTTATAAAATCTATCTGATGAGAGCAAGTCAACGGTGTAAGCCAGTTGTAGCACCTCCACTTGAAAGAAATGGAGGCGATTGATGTCGTTTGCTTTAGATTCCAATTCAATCA
>NW_021445899.1:0-253 GCF_001605985.2 Dendrobium catenatum
CAAATATTTTGCTAAATATTTAAAATAAATTAAATATAATTTAAATAAATCATTGAAATGTGAATCACAAAATTGGGAAATATAATAAATGCATATCAGTTATTTTATGATTTAAATAACAGTAAAAAATAAATGAATAAATTAAAATTCATATCTGAGAATAGTTTGGATCACATTTCCTAGACTCAGATAGAATCTCAAAGAATTTTGGCCCATTTTAACTCCCTTTTTTTATTTGTGCTTATAACACCAT
>NW_021445900.1:0-512 GCF_001605985.2 Dendrobium catenatum
CCCGGTGATTGAGAAAGGGGAGTCAATGTCAAGATGATGAAATACCTCATGACATCCAAATAACCATGCCATTGGAGCTGCAACACTTATACAAGCAGACAGAAGGCGTCTACAATCTACAATGTCACGCCACCGGATCTGAAACACTCATACAAGCAGACAGAAGGCGTCTACAATCTAAAATGCAATGCCACCGGATCTGCAACACTCCTACTAGCAGACAGAAGGCGTCTACAACCTACAACGCCCCGCCACCGGATCCGCAACTTCTATGCAAGCGGATAGAAGGCGTCTACGAATACTCTAAAGTACCCCTGCACCTGCACTATAGTTTGTATACACATAGGTACACAATGGGGTACGTCTAAATCAATATAAAAATCACCCTCATTGACCCCGACGAGCGTGTTATTGGTACACACGTGACGCCTAGGGATGCTGCGCGGGTCAACAAGTGAATTCAAATTCGAACCCTATCCTCCTAAGCATGTAAATAGGAGTAGACAGGGTTC
>NW_021445901.1:0-1464 GCF_001605985.2 Dendrobium catenatum
TCAAAATCTACGTGGTGTGACACAATTTTTCCCACCATTCATCTTCAATGCTCCCAATCAATTCCTTTGGTTTTTTGTACAACTTAAAAAGAAATTGGATCACATTTTTATTATCTCCCTCAATAATAATACCTTTGGCATCTTTTATCCACCCTTGTAACACTTCCTTCAAGGATCTAAAAGCTAGTAGCTCCAATTATTCGATGTCCCAATGAACACCACAAAA
Organism: Dendrobium catenatum; assembly: GCF_001605985.2. Lineage (NCBI taxonomy): Eukaryota > Viridiplantae > Streptophyta > Magnoliopsida > Asparagales > Orchidaceae > Dendrobium > Dendrobium catenatum. Next base: position 227 of record NW_021445901.1, read on the forward strand.
ACAAATGTTAACATAAACCTTCCTTTACTATCTCAAACTGCCCCTAATACCTGCCATTATTACCTTTTAGTGATGCATCAATGTTTATTTTATACCACCAAGGAGGAGGAGGATGCCAAAATTCATAAAATAGATAATCAGACTGAGTAGCATCCAAGTGATACGAGAGGATTTCTTTCTGATTAGCCATGCTTACAAAATTGAGAACTATAGCAGCAACCATCATTTCACTATCTTCCACTTTTTCGTGCTTCACCTTATTCCTACTGCTCCATGAAAACCTTAACAGAGTCAAGTAATTTAACAGTCAGCAAATTTGTCCTAGCAATCCTCTTCAGCTCGTGCAAACAATCCTGGAACGATCTGAATTTTGGTAACATAAACCCCCAACTTATCAATAAATTAATTACCTTTACAAGATTTTAACAAGTAGCAGTAACATGATTGATGTCTTCAACCTCTCCACATCCCCTTGGACAAATATTACTGTTAGCTAACCTTTTATTCATAAGCAAATATGCGATAGGAATTGCATTCTTACAAGCTCGCAAGAGAAAAAATTCCACCCAAGCATTCAACTTTAACTTGTGAATCCATGAAACAAGATCAACGTTCCTCTCTTCCTTTAAACCGTCTTCAAGTAGCAATGCTGAAATGGACCTTCCACTCATTTTCAGCTTTAATTCCATAAAATCTTCATTAAAATTGTGAGAAATCTAAACTCTACTTATCACATTTACAAGGTCTTCCCCAAAGTATAAATAAAATTTGTCATAATTCCATCCTCCATCTTGAATGAAAAAGTTAAGAGTTATTCCTTTATCTTCAAAGATTGCAACAAAAGTTAGCCATTTAAGAAAACTCTTGTCCATAATCCATACATCTTTCAAGATGTTAATATTTGAACCAACAATAATTTTCCATCTTACAAAACTTTTGAGAGCCTTCCATCCACAAGCAATGACCTTCCATGAAGATGAACCTCCTTTTTTGTCATCATTACTCCACCATCTTTCACCATATTTAGCCAATAAATTCCTGTTCAATATGGTAAATGGATTATCCAGTAAATTCCATGCAAACCTCGCCCTCAACAGCCCCATCCTGGACATTGCAGATTGGATACCCCAACCTCCCAATGTTTTTGGTTTACACATCACATCCCAAGCCATATAATGAATCACATGATTTCCATCATATATATCCCAAATAAAATTCCTACATACTTTCTCAAACTC
>NW_021445902.1:0-258 GCF_001605985.2 Dendrobium catenatum
GAGAATCGTGAACTTTTTAAAACCTCATTTCTCTTTTGAAATACTTCCCTAATAGAGATCATGTTAATCTTTTGGAATGTTATCTTATTTCTTTGATTATTTTTTAATTACAAAAAAATATTTTTTTTTTTGTAAAATCATATATATATTTTTTATTTTCTCATAATTTTTTTTGGAGACTCTACTGGGAAAAGGTTCACCTCTATATTTTTAGTAGTCACATATATTTTAACATCAGTAGTATGTTGCAAATTAGTA
>NW_021445903.1:0-322 GCF_001605985.2 Dendrobium catenatum
CGCAAAGCATTATACGGCTTAAAACAAGCGCCCAGGCTGTGGTATAATACGTTCGCGAACACCGTTATCACCCTCAGGTTCACTCAAAGTCAGTCCGACCCATCACTGTTCATATACAAAAAGACCCAGGTTTGCATTTTTCTACTAGTATACGTAGATGATATTCTAATATCGGGTAATAATTTGGACAGGATACAACATGTGCTAGACGAACTCAACAACAAATTCAACATGAAGCATCTTGGAGAGGTTTCAGAATTTCTGGGTATAAAAATAACGAAACATGCTAACAGCTACTTCCTATGTCAAGAAAACTATGTCC
>NW_021445904.1:0-249 GCF_001605985.2 Dendrobium catenatum
TTTTTTATTCTGTTCTGATTCGAGATCCGATTCTGTTTCGATTTCTGATCTGATTTCGGTCTGATGAGTTTGGTTTTGGATTCTGAGGGTTTTGATTGGAGGATTGTTGCTTTGCTGAGCTGTTGAGCTCACTCTTGTTTTCTGGTGGTTTTTAGGTTCTGGGAAAGGGAAGGAAGTCCAGGAATAGATTCATAGTCTGATCAGTATAGGAATTGTTTGTACCTTTTGATTTTTGTACAGTCATGGCTT
>NW_021445905.1:0-363 GCF_001605985.2 Dendrobium catenatum
CAATCTGATCCTTAAAGAGCTGAAAGTGTCGAAGGCCGTGGTTTAGTAAAGATGTCAGCCAAATGGTTTTCAGTTGTCACATGATGTAACTCAATGTCTCCCTTAGTCACATGGTCTCTAATGAAGTGATGCCTAATATCAATGTGCTTAGTTCTTGAATGTTGGATAGGATTTTTAGAGATACTTATAGCACTAGTGTTGTCACAAAAGATTGAGATGGTGCCTATAGGTAATCCTAAATCCAATACATGTTGTTTTAACCAAAGGACTTGGGCCACACAACTTCCAAGAGCAATGTACTCAGCTTCAGCAGTTGAAAGTGCAATAGAATTTTGCTTCCTACTAGACCATGAGACCAAAGAT
>NW_021445906.1:0-248 GCF_001605985.2 Dendrobium catenatum
TAAATAGTAGGAGAAAGTCTGCTGTTGTGAAGTCCCAAGTCTTGGATGAGAAGAGTGGAGAGTTACATTAGGTAGTCGACAATCAGCGTAAAAATTATCGAATAATCATGAAATGAATCCTTTAATATATTGTGTTAATGGTAAGGGCGTTCCTTGGAAGCGAAATGCTGTATGGATTGAATACAGTGAGAGCAAGGTAGTAAAAATCGGACCGGATAACGAATCGAAAGAAGGAAAGGTTGACGGTT
>NW_021445907.1:0-344 GCF_001605985.2 Dendrobium catenatum
TTCTTAGTTAAATCAATAGTTTAGACCTGTTCAATTATTTATAATCATACCATACAAACACCTCTTCGTACTGCATGATACATGTGTCAAAATTTGATGGATGAATTCAAATTGGCATGTATGATAATAATTAACTTATTGTACTATACGAGTACGTGTTCATACTCATTATAAAGCAAGCTTTAGAAATACAAAAGAAAAAAAAACCCTCACTTGGAGCAAGTAAATTTAAGGAACCTTTTAGCTTCCATGTTTTTTGAATAGTCACCAAAAAGGCTTAATAGTAAGGTCTTCAGCCAATATAGCAAACAACCAAGGATAAATCAAATACTTTGTCTCCTCAA
>NW_021445908.1:0-329 GCF_001605985.2 Dendrobium catenatum
GCTTTCCTTAAATTCCAGAGAAAAATTGGAAAAATTCACCTGGATCGTCCTGGACAATATTTTATAGTCCTGGACGATCCACTTGGACGATGTCCAAAAATAGGTTATTTCTAATTAGATTTGGCGGTAGATTCTTTCAGAATTGAGCCTATCGTCCTGGCCGATACAAAATTGTCCAGGACGATGTGTTTTTCATAATGACAACTGCTTTAATGAGAATGCCCTAATTAGGGTTTCTGCTTTTGGATAGATCATCCCGGATGATATAAATATCGTCCTAGATGATGTTACAAAAAATAAAAATCTTTAGGGAGCAACAGAAAATCTTC
>NW_021445909.1:0-299 GCF_001605985.2 Dendrobium catenatum
GAGGTATGCCAATCAACCTATGACCAATTGCTTGAAACATGTGAGAAAATTCATTCATCATAAAGAAAACTTAAGAAAACTCACGTTAGTTTCAAATTGGAGTTTTTGAATTTACAAAAAGAACATGAAATTTTGAGATAATATCACTTTCAAATTGATAGCAATCACATGTCTCTACTTGATGAAATTGATGATTTAAATAAAAATCATTCTGAATTAATAATTGAGCATGATTCTTTGAAATCTTCCTACACCTCGCTTGAATCTAATTTTAAAGCTTCTACTAAAGAATATGAGCA
>NW_021445910.1:0-269 GCF_001605985.2 Dendrobium catenatum
TGAACTACTTTTTGATTAACGTAGATGGCTACTTTCGAAATCCGAAATACACCTGAGGGTTACTCTATCACTAGACCTCCACTGTTTGACAATATTCCTTTTGATTTTTGGAAAACACACATGTCTACTTTCTTACAGTCACTTGATTATCGCATGTGTATGCTAGTTCAGGATGGCTACACAAAACCAACTAGATTAGTTGATGGAGTTATGGTAGAAATACCTTTTGCAAATTTGACTATAGAAGAACGTGACTTAGCACAATTAAA
>NW_021445911.1:0-2954 GCF_001605985.2 Dendrobium catenatum
GTTTGAGTGTGCCGGTTTGAAATCTGGTAACCATTGGATGATTGGATTTGGGTATTGGGGTGACGGAGTATGTAGAGGAGGTAGATATAGTAGGAGAAGAATTTATGGGAGAATTGGTATTGTGGTAAGGAGTAAGAGAGGGAGTAGGAGTGATAGAACTGGAGGTGGTTTTAGAGAGAAGTTTGGCTGTGGTTGGTGGAGAAGGAGGAAAATAAGAAATGGTAGAAGAGGATGATGATTGTTAGTTGATGCTAGAGTCAATAGAGATAGATGGAAAGAAAAATTCATCAAACTGAACGTGTCGAGAGATTATGATTTTGTTGGTTAAGGGATTATAGCATTTGTAGCCTTTATAATTTGTGGTATAACCAAGAAAAATGCAAGGAATGGATCTAGAAGCAAGTTTATGTGGAGCTGAATACCGTGTCCAGGGAAAGCAACAGCAGCCAAAGGGATGAAGGATTGTGTAATCAGGAGGGATATTATAGAGTAATTGATAAGGAGATTTAGATGAACCATTAGTTGAAGGAAGATAGTTGATGAGAAAAGCCGCAGTAAGGACTGCAGCAGACCAGAAGGAGGATGGAAGATTGGCGTCAAAGAGAAGAGTTCTGGCTGTCTCTAAAAGATGACAATTTTTATGTTCAGAGACACCGTTCTGTTGTGGTGTGTAAGGACAAGAAAACTAATGGGTAATGCCGCGAGAAAGAGTGAAAGCTTTGAAGTAGGAATTTGTGAATTCAGTTCCACCGTCGCTGCATATGGTTCGAACAGAGGCTTTTAAGTGTTTTTCGATTGTGTTTATGAAGTTAACGAGAGAATTAAGGTACTTCATTTTTTTGTTGTAACATATGAACCCAGGTATATTTCGTGTGATCATCAACAATAACCAGAAAATAACGAAAGCCATCATTAGAGAACACAGGGGATGGACCCCAAACATCCACATGGATTAAATCTAATGGAAAGAAGATACATGATCGGAAGACGAAAAGGGTAGCCTGTGACTCTTTGATAGAGCACAAGCATTACATAGAGAATCTAAAGAGGAAATATATAACAAAGGAAAAGTTTTAGAGATAGCAGCATGGTCTTTTGATTGAGATGACCCAACCGCCGATGCCAGGATAATGCTGAACGAGTTGATGCAACAGTCGTGGATGCCGCAACAATGGGAGGCCGGAAAAGGGATGGGGTAGAGGCCATTACGACATTGTCCGTGGAGAAGCGGTTGTTTGGTTGTCAAATCCTTAACACAAAAACCAGATTTATCTAACTTAATGGAACAATTATTATCATTAGTTAATTTAGAGATTGAGATAAGCCTGTGAGTAAGGTTTGGAACACGAAAGAGGTGTTTGAGGTGGAGCTTACGAGTAGGTGTCGGAAGAAGACCGTTACCTACATGCTGAATGGGGAACGAATGTCCATTACCCACAAATACATGATCTCTACCAGAATATGATTGTGGTTGCTAAATGGGAAGAGGATCTCGTGTGAGATGAGCTGAGGTGCCACTGTCCAAGTACCAAGGAGACGTTTCAGGATCTGCCATTAGTGCAACAGTGGAGTTAGATGTCGGAGCTGTGTAATTAAAATTCCCTCTGTGCCAACAGTTCACTACGGAATGACCGTGCTTGCCACAGATTTGGCACTCACCTTCAAATCTAGGTGTTCGAGAAGTAGCTCTGTTGGCATTGTTGGAATAAGATCTACCGCATCCACGATTGAAGGAGAATCGACCACGGGATCTTCCACGGGTAGAAAACAGAGCAGTCTGGCTGTCTGGCGACTGAGAAATATTGGAGAAGGAAAGTTCACGAACGACATCTGTAGTTTGATGAACTTCCTCACTGCGAAGAAGTGAATACAGATCTTCCAAGTTTATGGGTTGAAGGGAGCTCCGAATTGTTGTTTTGAATGACTGATATGAAGGCGGTAAGCCATTTAAAATGTAATGCAGGATGTTCCTCCAGCAGCTTGAATATTATCCACTATACTTTTTATGGAAGCCAAATAGTCTGTCATTGATTTGTTCTGCATAGAAAGAGAATGCAACTCATTTTTGAGCTGGATAACTCTTGAGCGGTTGGTAGAGAAGAAACGTTGCTCTAAGATTTTCCAGATAGAGGCATAAGTTTTTAAGGTCAGGATGTAAGGGAGTATAGACGGTGAAATGGTAGAGAACAATGCGACAGACAAATTTTGGTCGATTAAAGACCAGGATAAAAAACTGAGGATTGAGAGTAAGCTGCCCAGTGGCAGTTAAAAGATGTTTATGCGGACAAAGAATGTTCCCGTCTAAGTATCCAGAAAAGTGATTTGCCGCAAACAATTTGTAGATAGCAGAACGCTAGGTAGGGTAGTTATCTGGAAGTAACTGAACGTTAATCACGTTCTTGATGTTGGCAAGGAGAATTTGAGAGTATGAGGAATGAATACATCAATGGAGGAAGCTGTGGCATCGGATGTTACGACAGCCATTGGTGGCGTGCTCGGAGCAGAAAACTGATGAATCTCCCATCTTCAGCAGTGACAGGAGGAAGAGCCGTTAGGCATAGGGCTCTGATACCATGTTGAAACTCGTCAAACAGAAAGCATCAAGAGTCAAGCTAAAGGAATAAGACGATGAACATTAACCCATCTCAATTCAGTGATTTCCCTGAAGTGTATTACACGGTATTATATAGTTGAGATGTACAAGAGTTAATTACTAAAGTAACCCGGTTAGTTACTTAAAGGTGTCTGCCTTGGCATGAGATCATGGAAACATATTCTGAGTAGCAGACAAAGTGGCCGCAGGCAATAGGCGGCGGCGTAGTGGGCTCAAACTACTTATCAATAATAAAGAAAATAAGATCAATGAAGAAAATAAATGAGGCTAAGAAGTTTTCATAAATTCTAGGAAATAAAAATTGTGGATTAGGTAGAAAATTATAAAAATATATGTGATA
>NW_021445912.1:0-1191 GCF_001605985.2 Dendrobium catenatum
GCCAGCATTGCACAGCAATGTGACCCGATTTGTTGCAGATTTGACAGGTTGGCCGGGGAGTTGATGATTGAGTGGTGGTATTGTAGTTGCGAGAAGGGGAGCCACGACCTCTGGTGGAGCGGGTCGACTGAGGGAAACTGCCTCGGCCATGGGTTGGTCGAGAGTTGCTGTAGAAAGCAGAGTTATCCTTGGACGGGGTAGAGTCTTTGAGAAGTTGATTCTGAATATTGATTTCCTCACTACAGAGGAGGGAGTAGAGCACTTCCAGGCTTATGGAGGTTTGACACTTTTGAATGGACGTGCAGAACGAGTTGTACACTACCGGCAAGCCATTTAGGATGTAGTGAATGATATCTTCACTGTCGACTTGAGATCCCGCCGCCACAATGCTATCGACCAGCCCTTTAATCTGAGCGAGATAGGCTTGCATAGAGCTATCACCCATGGTGCATTGTGAAGAGTGTTTTTGAGCTGGATAACCTGGGATCGATTGGTCGGTTGTAGGCGGCTCTCCAGCATCTGCCAGATCTCATTAGCGGGGGAGAGGGTGAGAATGTAGGGTAGTATGGAAGGGGAGATGGTGGAATAAAGTGCGGAAATGAGATTCTGATCGACCAGCTTCCAGAGGCGATGGTCGGCGTGGGACGGTGGCGGCTGTTGTTGAGCACCGGTGAGATACCCGTCAAAGCCGTTTGCGGAGAAGAGTTTAAGAGTCTGCACCTTCCAAATAGCGTAGTTGTCATTGCTCAGCTGGATAGTAACGATCTGCTTAATGTTCGACATGAGGAACTTAAGCGGTGCAAGGACGGTGAAGTCGGCCATGGAGGTGGAGAGGGAGGAGGTGGATTGCGGTGTTGTTTGGTTGCTGGATGCTTCTCGCTCGGACATGATGATCAAGTGCCATGAGGCTTTTAGTGCTCTGATACCATGAGAGAACCTGCAAGGAAGATTTTAGAAGAAATAGACTAGAAAAGACAAGGAACAGAGGAGCTCAAAATGTGATCCCATCTCATTCATTTTTCTACAGTGCTACAGTAGTGCATATATAGGAGGAAGATGAGTGCGGAATATTCTTCCGTTAGACTTTGATATCGGGAGATTGTGATGCCTGCTGCGGCCAGAGAATGTGGTGCCTGCTGCGGCCAGATGCTAGCCGTAGTGGTCACGTGATGTTGGTTGCTAACACGGGTA
>NW_021445913.1:0-221 GCF_001605985.2 Dendrobium catenatum
CGTTGATTTCAATTATCAAGGAGGTCGAATTCTCTACGAATACTCTCAATTAGAATAACAACAAAATTTGTATTTTTTTTAGAATTTTTAAGGTTTGATATCAAATAAAGCGAGGTTAGAAATTTAATAGGGATGGGATCAAAATTTGAGCACTTGTTTTTGGAGGTCAAGAGAAAAGAAGTATGAGTGTTTTGGGATTCTAAAATACTTCAGAAAATATC
>NW_021445914.1:0-277 GCF_001605985.2 Dendrobium catenatum
TCGTATGAACCTACGTCATTATCATCCATCATACCTCAGTCTAACCAAACATTTTCAGTTTGTTCTGACTGAGGCACATACGACGACGATACTAGGTTTTCTTCAAATGTACTATTACTTTGTCTAACCATAAATGGACGTTCGGTTACACTACGATGTCGATGAAATTGTTTTGGCATGAAATTAGGTTGCTCCGACAAATTGAGTTGGCCTTGAAAAGTATTTTGCATATCTGATGCTTTTACTTCTCTCTCGTACCATAGGTTTTGACTGGTAA
>NW_021445915.1:0-256 GCF_001605985.2 Dendrobium catenatum
AAGAGTTGACTTTCTTTTACTTAAGGTGTTTCACAATCTCCCCCACTAAAGTAACTGACGTCCTCGTTAGCATCTATATCTTAGAATCATCCACTGGACAGATATGACTTTAGAGGTAGCCCCTACAAGTTCAAGTGGTGGCTCCCATCATGTAGTACTTTGTCCCATACAGGGTTTAAGAAGGTGGCTCTTATGACGTAGCACTTTATTTTACATGGAACTTAGCTCACATCTTCCGATTGGTGTATTACTTACA
>NW_021445916.1:0-441 GCF_001605985.2 Dendrobium catenatum
CACTATCGTCCCAGACGATTCAGTCCAGAAATCACTCTAGAGAACATTTAAGAAATCAACTGTTTTCAATACACTGATCGGCCTGGACGATCTCACCATCGTCCCGGCCGATCCTGGGGAAAAATCACTTTCCCAGCAGCTACAGCAAAGGAACGAGGTCTCACAGGGTTGACCCGAACCCGAAGCGGGTCAGGTTCTAGTCTAGAAAATTAACCCGTTTGAAAAAATGGGTTGGGTCGACCCGAACATGAATAGTACCGGGTCAATTTCGGGTTGACCCGAACCCGACCCGTAACTCGAAATTGACAAGTCTACTTCTCTTTGCTAGGATCAGCTTTGAGTTTTGGGCAATCAATCTTGATATGACCAGGTTTCATGTATTCATAGCAAATCACGTCATTAGAAACCTTGCTATTTCTATTAAATTTACCTCTATTCCAT
>NW_021445917.1:0-884 GCF_001605985.2 Dendrobium catenatum
CGTTTAAATGGTTTCTGGTTGAACCAGCAATTTTGGCTGGTTCTGACCGGTTTGATGCATAAGCGGTTTTTAGGATGAACCAGACCATTCATAAGACTGGTTCACGGTTGAGCAGGTCAGACCGACCGATTCGGTCTGATTTTTAAAATATTGCTTTTTGGCTACGGGGAATTAAACCGGCACTTTTGTTTTGGATAAAAAAATATCATCTCTAAGCCTAAGACTTTTTAGGGAACACCCTAAAATTGATCCAACAATTCGGTGGAGATTAATAAGGCTTTGTTTGGGACAGGTTTTTAACTGTTTCTTAAAATAACTTTCTAGTACAAAAAGAAAAAAATTTGTACTAAAAAGTTGCTTTGAGAAGCAATAAGAAAACCATCCCAAACTAAACCTAAGACTCCATTTATTACGGGGGTTTTTTTTTTATTTAAATGATGTTTTAAGAAGCAGTAAAAAATCGTCTCAAACAAAGCCTAAGGTTTTGTTTGTATCCTTTCTTATTGCTTTATTTTTCAAAGCACAGCCACATTTTTTATTTGATCACTATTTTCTTATTGCTTTTAAGAAAATTTTATATTAAGAAGCTACTTTTCCAACAAATTTTAGCAGCTTTACAACTACATTTATAAAAAACTTCAGCCATCCCAAACGATAAAAAACTACTACAAAACTCAACACAATCTCATACAAATGATCGCAAGATAAGTAAAAAAATAAAATTAGATAGAATTGAACTATGAAATTAAGAGAAATGTTACTCTAAATTAGATCTCAAGAGAGTGGAAGAACATTTGAATTTTCTTCTTCGATGCAACAACTTTTATGCTCAAAATGCTCATATTTTTTTATATGCATTATGCATTTGAATCATCAATATATTT
>NW_021445918.1:0-241 GCF_001605985.2 Dendrobium catenatum
CTTAGAATTGTGAAATTCATCTTGAATATCGTAACTAAATTTTAAAGAGAACTATGCATGGTCCTGAAAGACCAAGATTAAGTTCGAATTAATATCCAGCTATGATATTCAAGAAGTGTGATCGTCGTGTTTTCATCTAAAACCTTATCAAAGAAGGATGTATCTCTCTAAAGGAAGATAACACTATTCAACGATAATCCTTCAAATGCGATAAAAACAACCATCTTTTAATTTTACCCAA
>NW_021445919.1:0-650 GCF_001605985.2 Dendrobium catenatum
AAGTATATTAGATAAAGGGGGTGTAGCGTTAATAAGAGACACCAGAGTTTTTATGTGGAAACCTCTTAAAAAGGGAGGGAAACCATAGGGCCTGTCCCAATTTGAATGAATCCACTAGTATTTGCAGTTGATTACAAATGAAGACATTAAAAAGAAGGCCTTAGCTTGATGTTACAAATGTATGTCATATAGAGCGCATTACATGGTGGGAGTTACAATAATAAACATGCTTGAATTTCTCACTTAGAGTTTAGAATTCTTGCTTCTGTAGCGTTCCATCAATATGTCTTTAATATTGTTGCATCCTAAAGTATTCGCGGCGGTAGAGAAATATATAGTTTAACAACTTAGCATTGTACGAAGATCCAACACACAAGTATATTAGATAAAGGGGGTGTAGCGTTAATAAGAAACACCAGAGTTTTTATGGGAAAATCTCTTAAAAAGGGGGGAAAACCATAGGACCTGTCCCAATTTTAATGAATCCACTAGTATTTGCAGTTGATTACAAATGAAGACCTTAAAAAGAAGGCCTTAGCTTGATGTTACAAATGTACGTCATATATAGCTCATTACATGGTGGGAGTTACAATAATAAACATGTTTGTTTGGCTGGCAGGGTCATAGTTAGCATGAGACAAGGGTCCGAA
>NW_021445920.1:0-229 GCF_001605985.2 Dendrobium catenatum
TGATAGGGCACGACTATTAGCTTTAGGTTAGGCTGTTATTTTGCTTTACTTCTCTGTACTTTATTGTGACGCCCTGCATGTGACCCGTGTGCTGATTGTTTTCGCTACCTGTTGTAGCTTTTCTGTGATGTTGTTCCGTACTGTTTTGCTAGCTACTCTTTTCTTTCTTGCACTGTGGTTGTGACGTTAGAATACCCATAGGTTAGGCACGCTCTTTCATACTAATGCT
>NW_021445921.1:0-217 GCF_001605985.2 Dendrobium catenatum
ATTTATTTATTAATAATTAATTAGCCCCCTTTTCATCTACCCTGCATGAGTGTGGCCACCTGCAGAAATTATATTAACAACCCAGATCGCTCCTAACCTATGGGTAATCTAATCGTCAGTCAAATCATAACACAGAGCGCAATAAAAATAAATAAACAAACACACAAACATTTTACAACTAGCATGCAATAAAACTTGAGAAAAAGCCCGTCACAGT
>NW_021445922.1:0-1373 GCF_001605985.2 Dendrobium catenatum
CTTTCTATGGCTGGTGGGAAACGTGCTCGACAAATTTCTGGGAGTTCTTCGTGGGCTAGGATTGACCCTCGTTTCAGGGAGGCAGGAGATGAAGCTGCTTACCATCGATACAAAGAATGTGGGATAACTGTCTCCAGAATCATCAATCCTGCCCACATTTCGTATTTGGTAATGGATCTTTTCGCTCACACCTCCCTTTGTTTCATTCTTTCTCTTATTTTCCCCTTTAATACTGAGCTTCTTCGAGAATTCTTCGCAAACCTTCGCATAAATCCTACTTTCATAGCCCTGACCTCCTATGTGAATCGATGCCCTGTCGAAATCACATATTAGGACTGCGTTAAACTCTTACGGCTATCCACCACCGGGGATAAGCTGCACTTAATCACTTCAGATCCTGACTTTAACTGGTCCACTGCAAATCACTTCCTTCGCCAGACCAATACACCTTTTCATGTTGGAGAGACTAGCTCTTTTGTCAAAGATATTAGGACAATCCAATATGTCCTTCGCACCTTCATAATTCCAAAAGTTGGGGACCGAATCCACATCACTCCTTTACTCTCCCTAACTACTTTCTACATCATGGCGCATAGAGAATTTAATACTGCAAACTTAATTTTTCGGTACATTGATCACTTAACCATAATCCGCGATCCAGGTTATAAGAGAAAACCCAATCTAGCTTTAGGACACCTCATAGCCTATGTCTTTGAAACCAAATACCAACTTCAGTATCCTATTCCACCCAACCTCCCAACTCTCTTCTACTCAAACAATTCCTTCAGTACCCTTCATAGTACTCATCTCCACCCTGGGGATGAGGAACCTCGAGGGGCTAAGGAGGAGGAGGCTCCCGCTCCCGCTCCTGTTCCTGATACTGTTCCTCTCCACCTGCACTCACCGGTTGATCAGTTGATAGAGAGGTTTGATCGATGGGAGACCCACTTTGACGCTTACATTGCTGCAAAGGAGCAGCAACATTCTGAGGACATTGCTCACCACGAGCAGCACCGCACAGAGGATTTAGCCCTATTTGACAGCTACATTAGTCACTAGCAGTAGCAGCATGACCAGGACATTGCCTGGTTCAATGCTCAGTTTACTACGCATGCCAGCTACTTTCAGCAGCCACCTCTACCACCTCCATCTGATGATCAGGGTCCCTCATTTTTCTAGTCTGTGTTTTCTGTTGTTTGTTTTCTATTTTCTGTAGTTTGTCTTTTAGTTTGTTTAGTTTCTGTTGTGTTGTTTTCTTTTTCCTTTATGTTTCTAGGACCCTCTTTTTGTGATGACAAAAGGGGGAGTAGGATATGGTAGGAAAAGTTAATGTGCGTTTGGTAGGAAAAGTTGATATGCTTGTAATTTTGAAA
>NW_021445923.1:0-341 GCF_001605985.2 Dendrobium catenatum
AAGACATGGGAACTTGCAGAATTACCTAAAGGAGGTCGACCTATTGGAGTAAAGTGGGTGTTCAAGAAAAAGATGAATGCTCAAGGTGAGATAGATCGATACAAGGCTCGACTTGTGGCAAAGGGCTATATACAAAAGGCGGGGATAGACTATGATGAGGTTTTTGCCCCAGTTACAAGAATGGAGACAATTCGACTTCTTATCTCTTATGCGGCACAGTTTGAATGACCAATATATCAGATGGATGTGAAGTCGGCATTTTTGAATGGAGTAATAGAAGAGGAGATTTATCTTGAACAACCATCTGGTTACAAGAAGATTGGAGAAGAACAAAAAGTATT
>NW_021445924.1:0-395 GCF_001605985.2 Dendrobium catenatum
ATTCAAATTTGTCCCCTTAGGCAAATATCCAACCCAAGTCTACAAGGTACCCTTAGACGAAGCAACCCATGGCTGCCGACAAGGATCATTTTGTCAGGTTGGGTCGACTACCTCCTCTGACTAACTAGATCAAGGACCACGATGGCCCGATATGATGGAACCATGGGATCTTGATCGGGTCTATCATCCATTCCCCCACATCCGCTTTAAGTGCAAGATGGTGAAATTTCTATTTTAAATATCAAAATCTCCAAACTCTTCAAACTTCCAATTTTCAAATCCATGCTGCTGTGGGCTCCGAAAATTCGGCCCCGGCCTCCCCGCTGCGCGATTTCTTTCTTTTTATTTGAGCGAGGGGGTTTTAACGGACTAAGTTCCGGGATAAATTTTGGAAG
>NW_021445925.1:0-281 GCF_001605985.2 Dendrobium catenatum
AGGTAGTGTGCTGTGGTGTGGGTAAACTGTGGGTTATCGTGCTCCTGTGCACAGGTAATGAAAATATATCTATATACATAGTTGGGAACTTGTGTACGATTCCAAAAATCTGAAAGAACTAATAGCTATCTTCTTAGATTTTGGTTTTTAAAATGGGTAGGATGTTGATAGAAATGGCATTTTTGTTAAATAGGGTGTACAGAATTTTATGTGGAAAAATTAGTGTGGAAAAATCTGGTAAGGAGTTTGCTGGAATGCAATATTTTAGCAAAGAAATTATG
>NW_021445926.1:0-277 GCF_001605985.2 Dendrobium catenatum
TTGTAGCATGTCTGTTGTTATTTGGGAGTTAAATGCATAAATTTGGATTTTCTCATAAATATTATACTATATGATGCCATCATCATCCTATAGGATCTATATACATTCGTCTGTACGCATGTAAATAATTATCTGAGTAGAATCAATTATTATAATTGATTGTACGTATGAACAATTTTTTTTTTTATGATCCAAGTGTCATTTTCTGTGGGGGATGAACCTAACCATCATTAAAATGATCTTAAATAACTGATCATCCCGAACAAACACCTATTCA
>NW_021445927.1:0-1062 GCF_001605985.2 Dendrobium catenatum
TGAAACTTTTAATGTATCATGCTTTTCAACTAATTCACAATGATTTTTATTTAACTCATCAAATTAATCAAGTAAAATCATATGATTTGAATCAATCATTTGATGGTCTTTAGCAAAATTTCATGCTCTTTTTATAGGTTCAAAAATTCTAATTTCAAGCTAGCAAGTGTTTTCTTTAATTTCCTATATGATGCATGAATTTTTTTCTAAAACATCAAGAAGTTGATCGTAGGAAAGTTCACATACCTCTTCTTTATCATGATTGTCGTCTGCCATCAAGCACAATTTTGATGTCTCATCTTCTGGTTTCGTCTCCGATGAGTCCGATGCCGAATACGCCCAAAATGCTTTTTGTACTCTCATCTTGTCCTTCCTTAGCTTAGGTTTCTCCTCACTCTTTCCTTTGCTTGAGTGATCTTTAAGTGTAGGACAATTAGTTCTCACGTGTCCTGGTTTCCTGCATTCATAACAAACGACATTAGAAGATCCTTTAGAATATTCATGATCTTTACCTTTTCTCAAATGATGCTTTTGCTTCTTCCTTAGAAAGATTTTGAATTTCCTTGTGATGAAGGCAACTCCATCACTATCAGACCCAGAAGATTCAGAATCTGATTTGTGTGCCGTTAGTGCAATAGTTTTTTCCTTCTTCGAACTTGCATCAAGAGTTCTTTGATTCACCCCTTGCTCGTAAGCAATGAGTGAGCCAAGTAAGTTATCAATAGAATAAGTGTTCAAATCCTTAGATTCAGTGATTGCAGTGATTTTAGCATCATATGACGAAGGCAAGCATCCCAAAATCTTGTTTACTTTTTTATAGTTTGAAAGTTGCTTTCTTAATGCATGTAGTGAAGTAACTATCTGAGTAAACCTAGTATACAAGTCAGAAATTGATTCATGAGGTTTCATGCAAAAAAGTTCATAGTCATGCAAGAGAATATTCAAATGAGATTGTTTAACTTCATTAGTGCCTTCATAAGTGATACACAATTTGTCCCAAATTTCTTTACCAGTTTTACAAGTGAAGACACGTATGTAATCCTCAGATTTTAAAGCACAGAA
>NW_021445928.1:0-394 GCF_001605985.2 Dendrobium catenatum
GATATATTTGATCCATTATATTACTTAATTTTGATTGATTTACCATAGATGTGGCAGCAGTTGGCACTCTTATAGCTTCTTGTTGAGCTAGTGGTGGTGTTTGCTGAGTTGGTTATGACATATGTTAAGTGACTTGATGAATTGTCTGCACCGCTTGAGTAAGATGAGTGATTATATTTATGATCATTGTACTATGTGCAGTGATATGTGGGGTAGGGATTACACCACCTTGATAGATACGAAAGTGAGATCCTCATAGAATCATATCGGTTAGCTTTCGCGGTAACTCTCGGGCAATCAGTTTCATAGGAGGCGGCAACATTCCTTCTCTGTGCGGCCATTCTAAATAAATATATAAGTAAATCAAATTAAAAGAAATCTATAACTATATAAA
>NW_021445929.1:0-386 GCF_001605985.2 Dendrobium catenatum
CGACCGCTTGCACATCTAATCATATAGAAAGGAAAAATCCTAACAAAAAAGAAAAAGAAAACTTGAATAAACTAGGATGGTGCCGCAAAGGACGTTATCGACCACTAGCACGTCATATTCTAAGGAAAGGAAAAATTCTAAACTATAAGAAATAAAAATTAGATTAAACTTAGGATGGTGCCACGAAGGGTTTTGTGATATACTAACGCGTCAAATCCGAAGGAAAAAAAGAATCCTAACCCGAAGAAAAAGGCTAGTCAAATCCGAAGGAAAAAAAGAATCCTAACCCGAAGAAAAAGAAAACAGGATTAAACTATAATGATGCCACAAATGACGTTATCCACCACTTGCACGTCTAATCCTAAGGAAAGAAAGTATGTTACCCT
>NW_021445930.1:0-299 GCF_001605985.2 Dendrobium catenatum
ACTTCAAATAAAATTAGCCTTAATCTTATAAAGGCAAACTTGCACTCCTCAAGATGACAAAGACTTTTGAAAGTTAGGAAACAAGAAAAAGTAACCTATCAAACTAAGAGTTTTTTCCATCATACCATAAGGGGTCAAAAACTCAGAAAAATGTAGTCACAAGCACGCTATTGAAATCCAATCAGTTTGGCACAGCATTGTTTGATTCTGGTGCTTTGCATTTATTCATTATAAAAAAAAATTACTTCAAGTGTAATTGTTAAAATTATGTCTTTATATCTAAAATGTATGTTATGATG
>NW_021445931.1:0-291 GCF_001605985.2 Dendrobium catenatum
ACATGTTACCATCCAATAGTAACGGGGTCCCAATTCTAGAGACAATTCTAGTGATATTGGATTCATCCCAGCAGTGTAAGGGTAGATGAGGAAGACGAACCCAAATTGGAGATGAAATTCCTTCCAAGGAATTAGGAGAGAAGTTAGGAGACCATTTGTCTAACCTAACTGCAAAACCCCCTACAAACTGTGGACCTCCATTAAGAACTTCTTCCATGGCTTCATGAGACTAAAAAGAACAAAATATCCAATCTAGACCAAGCAAGGTTAAGTGAAATCCTCCAAACTTCT
>NW_021445932.1:0-311 GCF_001605985.2 Dendrobium catenatum
ATCTTAATTATGCACTAACAATCTAGATAATAAAAAATCATTTGAAATTTGCAATAGAGGTGACTCCCTAGAGGAAGGTCTAAGATCAACAATAATTTTCATCTTAAAAGATGATGAAGAGTATATTACACATCATAATAGAAATGATAGACTGTGACCAACTTTCCTCTGGGGGAATCTAATATGGGCAGCTTGAATGTTAAAAAATAATATGCATATGTGACCTCCTCAAAGAAGCCATTGTTTAACTATATCTAACACTTTCTAGGACTAAATGGGAAAGGAGCCACTATGATACTCACACATGAGGG
>NW_021445933.1:0-545 GCF_001605985.2 Dendrobium catenatum
ATGCGATGATGGTGGTATATACGACCTCATAATCAATATTCTCTTGCATCAACTTGTTAATCATCGCTCCGTAGTATTATAATAATGAAACATTTATTTATTTATTTGTGTAAATTATTATATATTTATTATTGAGTTTAGAGATTAAAGATGGCAGTGTGATCTTTAGACCAACATGATTTGCTCTTAGTCGTGAGAAGAAAGGTCTTCAAAAAGAATAATCTCCCAATAAATGTGGTGGAGTTCGTCAAGAGAAGAAATTTGATTGTTGACACATTTTGCATCCCCAATGTCTCATCGTCGTCATATAATGTTGATGTTATTAACCCACAAAAGCTAGATATAGTTCACACTGAAGTAGTCAAAAGATTGAGTTTTTCTTCTAAGATTTGTTCTTTTGGAGGTGCTATGTGTTGGCCTCTTTAACTCTTTTGTATGGTTTCATTATATTTTAAGTAAATAATGATCAATGTTAACTGTTGATCTGTAAGGCCTTTACATTGATTTAGTTGTAAATTTGCAATTATTTTAATAAGGTCTTCCAT
>NW_021445934.1:0-1350 GCF_001605985.2 Dendrobium catenatum
TCCCTTCAAAAAGGAGATCGGGGACTAAAAAGTTTAGTTTATATTTTGCTCATAACGTTGAAAGGTAGAGTTGATGTTGACGGCATGCATATATTGTCAGATAGGTGATAGCATGCATTGACATTAGTGGCAACGAGAAATTACAAAGTTAGTTGGAGTTTGTGTAGTCGTGTCACAATACTTATATTGTCATAGCCAGACAATAGTGTTCGAGGACGATAGTTGGGTGATAGTGATCTGAGGATCATAATAGAGTGATAGAAGACAGAGGATCATGGTCAGATGAGGGTAGTTATGTGATTGTAGTTGAGCGACAATGTTTATAGGATCATAGTAAGATACAAGTGGTCAAAGAACCGTAGTTGGATGACGGTGGGTGCTGGATTGTAATGAGATGATGGTACTAAGAAAACTGTAGTTAGGTGATTGTAGTTAGGAATTTGCAATCATGTAATATTGGCCAGAGGATCGTAATTGGGCAACAATAAGTGAAGGACAATAGTTAGGTGACATCGATTTGAGGATCATAGGAGGTCGACTGTAGTTGGAGGATTGATCGAAAGACTGTATTTTGATGATTGTCAAAGGACAATAATCACACAGCAATAATTGAGGAATTATAGTTGGACGATGGTGGTTGGAGAAACATAGTCCGGGGACGACGTCCATGGGACCGTTGTTGGGCAATGTTGGACAATGAACTATTATCGGGGGAGGATGATTGGAGATTCATAATCAAGTGATAGTGATTAAATGATCATAGTAGGGACATAATAGTTGGAAGACCGCTGTCAATAATATTGGCTTAAGAACCAAAGGAGGGCGATGAAGTTCAAAAAACTCTATGAGGATGATGACGGTAAAATGACAATAGTTGGGCGATGATGGTCTGGTGGCAGTCATCCATTAGCAATGATCATGTGGTGGTCTAACATTGATTATTGGATGATGATCCAACTACAACGATCATGCCACAATGACCTTTGAGTAGCGGCCAAATGGCAACAGTTGGGCAATGGAACTCAGAGATTCTTCATGTCTCTAAGTTCTCATGATTCTTAAGCTATGGTCAAAGCCCCTCCTCATGTAGTAAATGTAGTCTTATTTATAGATTTTGAGGAGTTGCATGTCCCGTAAATTTATATAGAACTTAAAATACTCTATCATATGATTCATGGTTATTCTGATCTTTTAATATTTAAGTGCCTTAATGATGTCAGAAATAGATGAATTTGGGCATGTCAGATTTGTCAACTTTCGATTTAATTCTGAAGCATGTTATATTTGGATATCATTTTGTTCTTTAGCTACTATTCTAAAGTTTTTTATTATATATCTAATGTTTGATTT
>NW_021445935.1:0-335 GCF_001605985.2 Dendrobium catenatum
CTAACTTAATAGCCTCGTAGGCCTGGGTTACCCAGTGACAATTAACTTTGTTGAGTTATTACAGTTTGTTAAGAAAAGAAAAGAAAAGGGTAAGTTAGGTATTTTAATTAATCAAATTGGTTAATTAATTTTTAAAGGTTATTCTAAGGTTTCATATTTAGAAGTGTATTATCCTAATGGATTTTAGATTAAGATTTCATCTCTTAATTAAATCTACATTTTTTAAATTTTAGGATTGGTTAAGAATTGATTATAAAATTAGTTGAATTGAATTTAGGTTTATAATTTAGACTTAGAATTCAATAATTATGAATGTTAATGTTGACTTGATTAAG
>NW_021445936.1:0-255 GCF_001605985.2 Dendrobium catenatum
GGGGGGGGGGGGTGAATTGGATATTAAAACTTGTTTAACTAAAAACATAATCATATCTGAAATCAAAATTCACCATAGAAATCAAAGTGCGGAAATTAAATGCGGAAGCAATAAAAAGAAAGAACACACCAGATTTATAGTGGTTCGATCAAAGCTTGACCTACGTCCACTCCTTGGAGTCACCCTTCGAGTATTGCACTAACCACAGTGTCTCTCCTTTAGCCTCTACAGCAAAGCAGAGAAGCCCTTACAAAA
>NW_021445937.1:0-412 GCF_001605985.2 Dendrobium catenatum
ATCAGAAGAATTTTCGGTGATTCAGAATGTTTTTACATAATTTTTCAGAAAGAAGTGGCAACACAGATATTGCTCTTTGGAGGAATGGCTGAATCCTTCTCAGTTGATTAACAGTGAAGATCATAGGCTGCTGGAGGCTGATTTTACTAGAGAAGAACTTCAATTGGTGGTAGCTAATTTTGAAAGAAACATCTCTCCTGGTTTAGATGGTATAACCTTCTCTTTCATGAAAGACTTTTGGAATATAATTAAGGATGATATGTGGGCGACAGTGTATCATGTCTTATCCTCTTGTAACATGGATCAATCATGGAAAGAAACCTTGATTGTGCTGATTCCGAAAATCAAGAGTCCTCAAGAGCCTTCTCATTTCCAGCCGATTAGTCTTTGCATGACTATCTACAAAGTTATT
>NW_021445938.1:0-296 GCF_001605985.2 Dendrobium catenatum
AGATTGCAGGGTACAAGGTGATGGTTTTGATTGATATTGGGGACACCCACAACTTCATAGCTTGCAGATTGGTGGAGAGGGTGGGACTACCGGTGACCCAAGGGAGAGGGGTAGGAGTTATTTTGGGCACGGGGAGAAGGAGCGCTGTAGCGGGCAGTGTAAGGGAGTGACCCTTATATTGCAAGGTGATGCATTTAGATTTTTGCATTATTTTTTTTGTTATGAACAATATTAGTTATATTTTCTATTTTTTTTTTTGTTTTTTATGCTATCCAATGATGGTGGTAAATCCAATG
>NW_021445939.1:0-251 GCF_001605985.2 Dendrobium catenatum
TGATCTTGAGGCTAGAAGGAGCATTAATAATAGCGTAATAAGTGGAATTTGGCACTCCCACATTAGTGACTATTCTTCGGAAAGAAGTTGAAAAAGACTTTCCATGTTGAGTTTGCAGAGCAAATGTAGGATAATTGAGATCTAAAACTGTTCCATTATTTGTAGAGGCACAACTGCTCTGATCTCCAGTGACAAGTCTTAGAATTGTAGTGATGTAGCCTTCACCACATAGCATTTTGATG
Source organism: Dendrobium catenatum (assembly GCF_001605985.2). NCBI lineage: Eukaryota > Viridiplantae > Streptophyta > Magnoliopsida > Asparagales > Orchidaceae > Dendrobium > Dendrobium catenatum. Next base: position 243 of record NW_021445939.1, read on the forward strand.
TAGTCTATC
>NW_021445940.1:0-219 GCF_001605985.2 Dendrobium catenatum
GTGACACCAACCTTGTTTTAGTCCAGTTTCCTTTTTCTTTAAGTTAGGGTTCTTCCTTTCCCTAGGATTAAATATGCTAGTGGTGGATAACGCCCTTCGGGTACCATTCTCGTTCATTACAATTTTCTTTTATTTTAGGTTATGATGTTTCCTTTCTTTAGGATTTGACGTGCTAGTGGTTGATAACGCCCTTGTGACAACATCATCGTTTAGTCTAGT
>NW_021445941.1:0-2745 GCF_001605985.2 Dendrobium catenatum
AATTTATGGTGTTGAAGTGTATGATATTTATAATAAAATTTGTCTCAATCTCTTAAGAAAATGTATCATAATGTAAAGCGCAATCATCATTGTCTTTCGAGTAATTATGATTTAGGTGCATCCACACTTAGCTATATGAAAGATCATGGACAGGGATCCTCATAGAGCCCACCCTAAAAATAAAGCCTATATAAAAGATTAAATTTAGAATTTTCACCCCTCTAAAAAAAGTATTTTGCCCAAATGATTGAAGATACTTATTGAATGATATCTTTCTCTTACAAAAAATTTAAAGTGCTTAATAGCTCGTTTAAAGTAGAAGCTAAACTTTATCCAATTAAGAAAGAAATGACTTATGGTTACCCTAAAAATAAAGCCTATATAAAAGATTAAATTTAGAATTTTCACCCCTCTAAAAAAAGTATTTTGCCTAAATGGTTGAAGATACTTATTGAATGATATTTCTCTTACAAAAAATTTAAAGTGCTTACTAGTTCATTTAAAGTGCTTACTAGTTCGTTTAAAGTAGGAGGTAAACTTTATCCAATGGAGAAAGAAATGACTTATGGTTTATAAGTTGGGTTTGTATTACCTTGAATTTGACAAAGCATGGATGCAAGAGCCTTAGGGATGGCTATGTAGTAGGCAAGCAACTTTAGGAAATGATGGCCTTTATTTTTTCTTTTTGGATTTTTTTTCCTATTCTTTTCTTTCATTGATATATGTGGTGGGCTCTTTGAAGCTTTCATATGCATGTTGTCATTCATATTTTATGGTTTAATTGTCCTCTTTTTTTAAAGTTAGATTACTTTTAGGGTTAATTTTATCTCAGTTAGAGTCTAGGTTACTTACATGATTATACTCCAATTTATATCGCTAAAATGAATATTATATTATAAGATAAATGATAAAAATTTCTCTTATAAATTTGATAGCATTATATTGGTTAAATTAAAATAAATTATATAATTATTATTAAATTTGTTATTAATATTATTATTTTTTATTATTGTTGTTGTTGTTGTTTAATACTTTAATTAACTAAATTTTTGTCCACCTTGAAAAAAGTAGCTAGATTCGCCGCTGTGAAAGACTGATGTTGAATTTATAATAGTTGTAAAATTTAGAAAAAAGTAGCTGGATCCGCCACTGTGAAAGATTGATATTGAATTTGTAATAGTTATAAAATTTAGTGAAAATTTTCTAATTAGTATTAGTAAGTACTATGCAGATGCCACATTTTGATAGTGATTGTAATTATCTTTTAACATTATTAAAACAAATGGCAAATAATTTTTTATTCAGAATAGTTTAGCTGCTTTCCTCACATCAACCTCACAATCAACTTTAATAAAATAGTAACACGCTATCGCCAGACAAACCTTCATTTGTGATGACGGAAGGAATTTTGAAAAAAACATTCTCTTTGAAAGTCTTTATGATCTATTTGGGATGATTACCAATTTTTTTGTAGAAACAGTTGTGAAGTTGTTAATAGTCCTTCAAGCGTACCAAAAATATTTCCTAGCATATTTTAATTAAAAAATATAGAGAAAATAGTTTGTCAATCAAAATTGTAATATATATGCCTATAAAAACATAAAACTGCTAAAAAGTTATCACAAACATTGCCTTACACCGAAATGTTCTAGCTATATAGCCAGGTTAAAACTTGAATCCTTGTACTAGTCCTATGATTAGCCCAATGCTATTGTTGCCCACATAATCCTTTGTTCTAATAGGCTTCACGCCCAGCAATTTGGATTGACATTAACAAGGCTCCATCTATTATTACATTTGGGCCTTGTTAAAGTACATTTTTGGCCTGTTTTGTGGCAGAGAGAAGGAAAACTTCATGGACAAATAAAGCGTTTCTGAGTGCGCTTCGCATAATTTCACTATCACAACAGCCTATAGGGGTAAATGGCTTCATTGGAATGATAATTGGTATTGAATAATGTCTCAATTGTGCTTTTTATGCGTCGGTGAAAAGAAATATACTATTGAAGCTATTTTAATGCGTTATATGATCTATATGTTTATAAAAATTTATTCACAGCTATACTAATTTTCTAAATAAATTTAATCTTCATTTTAAAATATAATAATCCTAATTTAACTTTTTTCCAATTATAAGAAAACTATATGCATATATATAAATGATTGAGAACGTTTATGAGAGATATTAAGAAGGTGAACGAGGTATGCAATTGCTCCACCACTTTCTGTAGAAGAAATCAAAAATATAAAGGAACTGCTTACCATTATGAGTGCAAATATTCCTTATACTTCTTTGTACATTAGAATTAATATTATCATATTTAATGCGAGCAAGACTAATTATAATCAGTAAAGTCAAAGACATTATTTTTTAATTTAAAATTTTACGTGATTTGTTGTAAAATAAGCTCAATATATATAAAGAAGATTAGTGGTCCACGTCACAATTTTTCCCCTCATAGTTAAGGAGGCCAAATCTTCTATTACTATTAATTTTAATATAGGAATATTTTTCAAAATTACAATGCAAAATCATTAGTATGATTATAATAAATAAAAATCTTGCAGTATATAAAATTTAATTACTTCTTATATATAACTTAATCCATTAAATTATTTATCATTAGAATAGTTACATTAAAACACAATTAATTTCTGGGATAAACTATAGAATGTAAGTGAAAAGAGAATGTTGATTTCTCCCTCTCTCTCTCTCCTTCTACTACTCTCTCTCTCTCTCACTAC
>NW_021445942.1:0-240 GCF_001605985.2 Dendrobium catenatum
CACACTTGCCCGCCTCCCTCCCTAGTAATTTTACTAGCTTTACCTTCTCTAAATTCTTCATAAACTCCATGTGTTTTCCTGCACTCCAAGTCTGCTGCCAGAACATTCTACACCTGCTCTTGATTTTTCCTCAACCTGAAGGTTCACAAAACTGCTACCGAAGATTTGTTCTGCACCCGTGGCTATCCAAATTTGCTGTACAAAGTTTTTCCAAGTGCCAAAACTGCTGTCAAGGCTTTT
>NW_021445943.1:0-265 GCF_001605985.2 Dendrobium catenatum
TGTTATTTTTCAACTGTTTACAAAACTGGGTTTTGTTCGGGTCAACTGAATTGAACTCAGGTCAATTCCAGGTTCAACCTAAACCCAACCCGAATACCCATTTTGAGATGTATGTTGCCAACAAATTAAGATTGTACATTGAAGTGCAAGGATACTTTATATTGAAAGAATATTAGTCATAGCTACTTAGCATTTTTAGATTAAAAAGTGAGATATCAATACTTGATTCTATATTTTCAAAAGATGTACTGATGAGTATGTTTTA
>NW_021445944.1:0-1172 GCF_001605985.2 Dendrobium catenatum
CTTATAGTCTAACTGATCGTATTAAGGTCTAGTATTTTAATAAAATATTAATTTTGCAAAAAACACTCTTAATTATATGTTGGCATTGCATTAGTAACAAATTTAAAAATCTCTAAATCTTTAATTGCATTTACTTAAGCATCAAATACCCAACATAAGTCAAAGGGCCAATTAGGATCTGCTCAAGATGTCGGCCATATTCTTAAAAACCTATCTTAAATAACGTCCCTACCCATTCTAACATTAAATGACTTGATACACGTTTTTAAAGAACCTAGGTGGTTTAGCTGGCTCCCCAATCCAGGCCGGGATAAGTCCAGATTTGCACTGCATTAGCTAGGTTCGAGTCACTTTTAAGTACCCAGTTTAGATTTTGGTTCCGAGGCAGGCTCGGGCTATAAGACCTCACCCTCCGAAAATCTGATCCCAATTTTCTAATAAAATCGACCATTTAACTTAAAAATATCTTTTAATCAAATTCGAGTCCAATACTTAGGATAGACTATAGTTTTTTTGAAGTAATTCAGAATCTTAAAACACTCCCTACTCCTCTCCCTTTGACTCTAGAAATAAGTCTTCAATTTTGATCCAATCCCATTTGAAAATTCCAACCATTTCCTATTTTGACATCAAGCTTTAAAAATATTAAATAAAATTTACACCGCTATTTTAATCGAGAGTTTTCGTAAGAAATCTTAGTTTCCTACGATGTAATTAACTACGAGGGCTTGCGCTTGTAGGAGATTTAGTAACCCAGACCAGATTTCCAAAATCAAAATTTTTAAAACCTTTAATTAATTATCTTTGGGAAAATCAAACCCGACGATCACTATCATCATTTTCAAACGATCGATAGTGATTGATAATTTCTTTCTTCGGAGAGATATATCAATTATTATCGTGGTTTTGCTTATGAAACTAAGGATATTTTATCCAGATTAGCATAGTCAAACACTCGATTTAATTCCATTTTGACCCTCCGGGGTCAAATGTGATTCTTTCCTGAGTTTGACTACGATAATCAGGATAGAAATTTAAAATTTTAAAATTTGAACCAATTAGTGAATGATATTCTCGCCTTTTGAGACAATATATCATTTTTAATATCGTGTTCGATTTCAAAACTAAAATTTAACTTTTAAACTTTCCCAAAGAAAATTAAACCTTTTTCA
>NW_021445945.1:0-600 GCF_001605985.2 Dendrobium catenatum
TTGGGGGGGGTTGCCAACTCGTACTGGTGGGCCTCTGTTTTTTGCTTCTCGTAGTTTTCTTGGTTCAATTTTGATGCCCGCAATCCTTCCCTATGCTGCTCGTCTTATCCCAAGCTGTTGGGTTTCGGAATTCCTCCTTGTGGGCTGGAATCCTGTAACATGTGGCTAAATATTTTTGAGGTTGTGCTGAAGGTTTTTCCTTGGACCTACTCTGCTATGGTTTTTTTTAGTTTCAGTTGGTTTGGTTTCTATGGTTGTGCTCCTTATTTCTTGTGGGGTTTGTCTCATACAGTTTGCTGCCTTCTCCTTGACATGATTCCTGTGTTCTTAGTTGTGGTTGGGATTAAGTTGGAATGGCATTTCGATTGTGATTTTGCTAGCATTTATGTCTCTAATCATTTATGCTGGGTGGACCAATTTTCCTCTTATTTGGTTTGGCTATGGTTTCTCTATTGGTTTGGTTGTTTTATTCGAACCTGGTTTTTTCGGAATCTGTATGGGGGTTTCTCTTGTAGCTTTTCTCTAGATTATTTGGCTAACCTTATTAAGTTTAATGTGAACCGTTTATATAACCCGATTATCTTGGTTTCCTTTATTTAT
>NW_021445946.1:0-323 GCF_001605985.2 Dendrobium catenatum
AATGGGGAATGAAGAATAAATGGGGAAGATTATACCTACGAAATGGAAGAAAGCCGGCGGCTAGGTCTTGCGAACAAGAAGCCGAGAGAGTGAGATTGACGGGAGAAGAGAAGGGCTTCATACGACGTCAGCTAAGATAGAGAAATTAAAGATTTCAGCCAAGGCTGCTGTCCACACAAGCAGTGAAGGCATACGGGAGTGAGGCCTTCAAATAGAGCTGCTGTCCACACGAGCAAGAAGAAGCGACGACGAGATTCTCGGCTAAGGCTCGTCGGGAGGAGGAGGTAGAGGCTTCGGCCTGGATTCGTCGCCAGAGAGCAGGG
>NW_021445947.1:0-210 GCF_001605985.2 Dendrobium catenatum
AAATTTTTTTGCCCACCCTAAAAAAAGAAGCTGGATCCGCCCTTGAACAAGCCGCTGGGTTCTGTCCCAAGGTAAGTCTACCAATCCGATCCAAAATTAATTATATAAAATTTAGGTGAGAATGAGCTTGTGTACAGAAAAAAACGAGAAGAGAAAGCGACTTCTTTAAGCCCAGTTTAAGCAAGAAAGAAAAAAAATCCAAAGAAAGTA
>NW_021445948.1:0-721 GCF_001605985.2 Dendrobium catenatum
GCATTTGTCTCAAGTTCATTTACTGTTAAAGTAAGGATATCTTCAGTCACAACTTTCTCAAAATGACCCAAACCTTGGAAGTCATCCTTCTACGCTTCTTAATTACAACTGAACCATCATCACATGCATCTAAACCCTTTACCACATTGTCTTCAATGCAAACTTCATCATTTTCTTGAATATAATTTTCAGGAAGTGTGTTTGAATCCTCTATCTATTGCAAAAATTATATCAAATTATACAAATGAAAAATGATAATTTACCTTAAAAAAATATCTAAAACACAAATACAAAATCAGTGAAATACTAAATTGTTGTAATTGCATATAGCACACTTCCAACAGGCAACAGGTAACAGCCAACAGGAAACAAAGAATTCCAATAGTCAATACACTGAGTCACTGATACACTCATATACAGATACACTAATAAGTGAAAACAGCCACAACTCATAATGTCAAAAACAACCACAAGGCCGACAACCCACAAGCAGCAGCCAAGCAGAATAAATGAATAATAGATATTGCCAATTTTAATTTGCCATAACAGATAATCAAAGCCACATATAAAAGCATAAAATGTGAAGCCCTAATCGGTATTTCAAAGCCACATCAACTTCAAATTGGAAGGAAGAATCAAAGAAGCAAATAACTAAAAAAAAAAATCATTATAGTCTCTACTCTCTAGCAGTAGCAGTGCCTCCGTAACAAAAAATCAAAAA
>NW_021445949.1:0-398 GCF_001605985.2 Dendrobium catenatum
AAGGCTGCTTGAAACGTCTATTTAGTATTTAGTATTTGGCTAAAGTGTTTGTCAATTCAGTTTGCCATATTATTTAGGTTTCGTTTGGGACGGCTCTCTTATTGCTTCTTAAAGCTATTTTTTAGTACAAAAATTAAAAATTTTATATTTAAAAGCTGCTTTAAGAAGCAGTAATAAAGCTGTCCCAAACGAAGCCTTACTCGAGACCAAGATAAACATTCACAACTACTCGTCATTTGATAGGGAAGTCGTGAGAGACCTCTGTTTCGTTTGGTACGGCTTTTTAAAGCATCTTTTATAGTATTAAATTTTTTGAACATTTTTTTTTTATTAAAAAGCTGTTTTAAAAAACTTAAAGAAATCTGTCCCAAACGAAACCTTGTTTGCTAACTAGATTT
>NW_021445950.1:0-248 GCF_001605985.2 Dendrobium catenatum
AAATAAAAAAATCACAACATGAATAAAATAATATACCAGCCTGCCGGGGGTCCAAGGGGGCGCTGCCCCCTGGCAGGGTTCGACCTACCCGGTCAGGTCGCAGGGTCAAGGGGCAGCACCCCTGCGGGGGTCCAAGGGAGAGTTGCCCCCGAAAAAAAATTTTATTGTAAGAGTAATTTTGATGTTCTGCTTATTTTTAAAGTTCGTAAGTTGTTTGTATGTGAAGATACCGAGTGGTACCGAGCATG
>NW_021445951.1:0-238 GCF_001605985.2 Dendrobium catenatum
CATCCTAGGAGTCTACTTTAGCTTGCCTTAGTCGTTTGCATGCATAACATCATCTAGATAGTTTTATTTACTGTTTTGCCTTGGCTGTCCAGTAATTTCTTTGTCCAACACAAGCATTGTTCCCTGTTTAAGTGCTGCCTTCAAACCTACATTGTTACTAATTGCTTAGGACAATTACACCCTTGAATCTAGCTGCTGTCTACACTGTTTCAGCTGCTGTTAAGCATCCGTTAGTGAA
>NW_021445952.1:0-835 GCF_001605985.2 Dendrobium catenatum
GTATAGCTTCCATAGTAGACCTACCCGATATGAATCTTAATTGACTTTGAGAAATGTTAGTATCATGCTGCAACCTATACTCCATAACTCTCTCCCATAGTTTTAAATTATGACACATTAACTTAATTCCTCTATAATTCGCACAATCTCGTGGATCAACTTTATTCTTAAAGATATGAATCAACATGCTCAATTTCAACTCTTATGGTATCTTTTTACTCTTTAAAATAATATTAAAATAATTTTTTGAGCTAAGATTATGATACATTTTTATTATGTTAAATTATAGTAAAGATGTATATTTTAGTTGATGTTATGAATGAATGTCTCAAAAAACGAGTATAAATTATAAAGTTAAAAACCAGTACCATAGTGTCAGAACTAACAACATCACAAAATTTTCAACACCCAATTGTTAGAACAAGAAATTATAGAGCCGGAGCCTCGGGAAAATTTCATTTAATTCAGCACTCGATAAAATAAATGTCAACACCGCAACACAAAAAATGAATATTGAAACACTAGAGCCTAAGAAACGTTATAAATATATTGGGCCCGAAGCTCCAACCATTGGAGCATTATAGCACTAGAAGACATAATCAAGTATAAGATCGCCCATCTCGCCATGATAGAGCATTTAAAGAAAAGAAGCATTGTGTTGAGTCAGTCAAGCATCGTGCTGGATAAGCTAGTTGTCGTGTTAGGTCAGCCCAATGCTGCATTGGTGCACATTAAGCAATTCCACTTTGTCAAGCTTCATGGCTCTTGAGTCTATTTATGTTAAGTATAAATAGATTTTTTTAAAATTTCTTTTGAAGTAAAAATTTAGAGGATA
>NW_021445953.1:0-224 GCF_001605985.2 Dendrobium catenatum
ATAAGTAAGAAAATCCTTTCACTCATCGCATCAATTTGGATGTAAAAAATGAGTTACATTTAGCATATGAAAGTTAAGTTTTTTATTAAAATATAATTATCTTGAAATGATATTATAATAATGTGTTTTAGAAATTGAATGGCATATAATAATTAAAAACTATTTTCTTTATTTTTTTATTCATTCTTTTATCCATTCTTGCTTAATATATACAATGATAATGT
>NW_021445954.1:0-217 GCF_001605985.2 Dendrobium catenatum
ATGACTGGTGATGCCAGCCAGTTTGTTGTACTAGAGTATAGGACTGGAGGCAAGGTTACTCTTGGAGACAACACCACCAAGAAGGTGGTAGGTGCAGATATAATTGGTAATTCCAAGAACCTTATGATTGAAAATGTTTTGTTTGTTGATGGATTGAAGCACAACTTGCTCAGCATCAGCCAATTCTATGACAAAGGCTTCATCGTGCAATTCTTTG
>NW_021445955.1:0-1093 GCF_001605985.2 Dendrobium catenatum
CCTATTTCAATTGGATTACATGAAGGATCAGCCTTAATCCCATATCTTTTTGCTTTAGTCAATAGATGTTCTCACTAGATATTTGCAAGGGGTTGTACCCTGGTGTATGCTTTTTGCTAATAATATTATTCTTGTTGATAAGACTAAAGAGGGAGTTGAATATATGCTTGAATTAAAGATGTCAACCTTAGAGTTTAATGTTTTTCATTTGAGTAGATCTAAAACCGAATATATGGGGTGTAATTTTAGTAGTAATTGATCTAATAGGGGGATTGTGACTTTGAGCGATCAAGTTAGTAATAAGAGTACACATTTTAGATATCTTGGGTCTATTCTTCAGAGTGATGGTAAAATAGATGTGGATATTATTAATAGAATTCAAGTTGGATGGTTGAAGTGGAGGAATGCATCGGCCCTATTGTGCGATATAAAAGTACCCCCACAAACTTAAGGGAAAACTCTATAAGATGGTGGTGAGACGTGCAATGCTTTATGACCTAGATTGTTGCCATTAAAAGAGAAGCATAAAATTAAGTTAAGTGTTGCAGAGATGAGGATGCCCAGGTGGATGAGTGACTTTACTCTTAGAGACAGTATATGAAATGAACATGTACGTGAAAAGGTTGGAGTAGCTCTTGTGGAAGAGAAGATTAGAGAGATTCACATTAAAAGAGAAGCATAATTTAAAAAACGTAGAAAAATTAATTCAAGGACATTTTTTGAAAAAAAAAATTTATTTGATGAGATTTTAATGAACATGTTGGTAGAGTGATAAAAGATTTTTAAAATATTCATGTTGGCTATGACTTTGAAGCGACTAATGAAGGTGATATGATCATATTAAATTTTACTTTAGCTTATGATTTTATAATTTTTAATATCTTATTTAAGAAAAAATAACATCACTCATTACTTATAAGAATGAATATAATAAACCTCAAATTAATTTTTTTTTTATAAAAATAGATGGTTTTGATTACAAAGATCGTAAAGTTATTTCGAGTGAAAGTTTATGTACCTAATATCGCTTATTAGTTTTAGACTTTAAGATAAAATGAATAATAAAGTAAAATATTAACCTAAGATTAGATGT
>NW_021445956.1:0-226 GCF_001605985.2 Dendrobium catenatum
TACAACAAACTTCTCCCCCTTTTGACAGCACAAAAAGAAGGATCAACTAAAAGCACAAAAGCAAAAAAAAAAAGGAAAAACTACAAAGCAAACACAGACAATCTAGTCAGACGGATCCTGATCAGTTGGTGGTGGAGGTGGATTTGGGTGAAAGTATTGAAATAGAGTATCGAAGCGGTGATCAATTATAGTAAAACGCTCTCCAAACCAGTGCATATCAGCCTCG
>NW_021445957.1:0-270 GCF_001605985.2 Dendrobium catenatum
AAAAGATTAAATTTCTCTATCCAACTTAAGATTTTTTGAAATTAATTTTAATTCAAAATTTCTACAAGGGAGAACCTAGTTCTGTTTCTATGAAAATTGATCTGAGTCAACAAAATCCAAACCCTTGGCTCTTTTTGGGTCGATCGGGGTCACTCTACTTCTCACTATACTTTTTAATTTGTTCCCACTTGTCGTTCTGACAGGGTCCAAATGATTAAGAGGAAATTTTCAATAAAAGAATGAATCTTCTATTCTCGATAAGAATTCAAA
>NW_021445958.1:0-229 GCF_001605985.2 Dendrobium catenatum
AAATGGGGAGAATAAATAAATTAAGGTTTCGTTTGGGGTAGCTTCCTTTATGCTTTCTAAAACAGTGTTCTAGTACAATAATTTCAAGTTCAATAAATTTTTGTGCTAAAAACTATTTTAGAAACTAAGAAGAAATTAAGTTATCCCAAGCTTGGTTTGGGATATCTTTTTTATTAATTTATTTTTTAGATATTTACTATAGTTTCTTTTTTGTCACTATTTTTTCATT
>NW_021445959.1:0-395 GCF_001605985.2 Dendrobium catenatum
CCCTGGAGTGTTGATAGTAAGACTCAATCCAGTCAAATAGTTGGTGCGTATTAGGTTTGAGCAAAAAGGCACAAGTTGAGGGGACAGTAATATTCCTTTTGAGAAGCTCATCAACAGTTTTTAAGCCACCCACCACCGTCATCCAAGCATAAACCAAAAACCTTAAAACAGAATTCTTTGTTGATGAATATTTTCGCGTCGACTCGACCCCGATCGAGCCCGACAAAGCTCGATCGCGCTCGATCAACTCAATTGATCATCGTTGATGTGAAATTAATCTGAATTAAACCTCAATTTAATTAAATTAAACCCAATTTAATTTAATTAAAATCAAATCAAAACCAATCAAACCCCGTCAAGCGTCGTCGAGCCCAATTCGACACATTTCGGCGCCG
>NW_021445960.1:0-325 GCF_001605985.2 Dendrobium catenatum
CGCAGTGGATCGTCCTGTACGATCCTGGATCGTCTTGAACGATTTTACTTAAATGATCTGAAACGACCCTATTTGAATATGTGTACGAAATGTCTTCGTACAGCTGATTATTCTGTACGAACTAGGTTCATCCAGTACGAACGGTTATTACAAGGTCGAATCTAGAAACTGCTGAAAATTGTCCTAAGTCGGTTAATAGTTTGGACGAAAATTGATTCGTCTAGATGAATTTTTTCAGAGGACAGATCGTACTGTACGATATATTATTTCATCTGGACAAAAATTTTCCAGAGAGCCAATCGTATTGTACGATAATTAATTTCAT
>NW_021445961.1:0-259 GCF_001605985.2 Dendrobium catenatum
AGCTAGTCCATAGCCATACATTCAACACATCATCTGCGAGCAAGTGCATACAGACTATAACAGATGCGACTCCTAAGGATCGTTGTAGGAGACCTGTTATAAACACAATGTGCTACCTACAAGCAAATATGGAAGATCCGTTGTCAATGCAAATACTTGCAAACGGTGCTAGAAGATCCGCGTTCAAAGCAACTTGCTCGCAGAAGACTAAAAGTGCATGCAGTGGTCCAATCTATGAGCAAGTGTAGCGAGAAATGCA
>NW_021445962.1:0-294 GCF_001605985.2 Dendrobium catenatum
TCATAATTATAGTGAAATTGAACGTCTCGACAATACAAATCCAACAAACCCTAATGACATATATGTAAATTTTATTTTTAATATTATGGATATACTACTTAATCAAAGAATTGTTAAGCCTCAAAGAAAAATACTATTTTATTTTATTTCACTTATTGCCTTTTTCTTTTTATTATTGTAAGTAATCATTCATCAATCTATAATAGTGTTTTATTAGTTTATAAGGCTTTCTAAAGTTGTAAAAGCTTGGGAAAAAATTATAAATAGGACATTGCTTTGTAATTTTTAATTTAT
>NW_021445963.1:0-421 GCF_001605985.2 Dendrobium catenatum
AGCCCAAATTTGACTCGACTCAAACCGATTTGGGTCAATTTGAGTCCGAGTGGGTCCGATCGAGTTAATTTATGAAATTAAACTTGAATCGGTGCCGAAATGCGTCGAATTGGGCTCGACGATGCTCGACGGGGTTTGAATTGATTTTGATTTGATTTTAATTAAATTAAATTGGGTTTAATTTAATTAAATTGAGGCTCAATTTGGATTATTTTCACCTCGACGATGATCAATTGAGTTGATCGAGCGCGATCGAGCTTTGTCGGGCTCGATCGGGGTCGAGTCGATGCGAAAATATTCGTCAACATGTTCGTTGGAATATAGATGTCAACTTATTGGATCTTGAATTTTGTTTTAAAATAGATTTGCCTTTTGGATTTAGTTCAACTAGGGTATTAGTCATTTCTTTCATTTGTTATTG
>NW_021445964.1:0-236 GCF_001605985.2 Dendrobium catenatum
TGGATACATGATCCCTTATGAAATGATGTCTTATGTCAATGTGTTTAGTTCTAGAATATTGAATAGGATTTTTGGAAATGCAAATAGCACTAATATTGTCACAATAAATTGGAATAGTGCCTATAGATAATCCTAAATCAATCAGCTATTGTTTTAACCAAAGTACTTGTGTCACACAACTTCCTAATGCAATGTATTATGCTTCTGCAGTAGATAGGGCTATTGAATTTTGTTTT
>NW_021445965.1:0-380 GCF_001605985.2 Dendrobium catenatum
TTAAGAAAATAATTATTAAATAATATAAATTAATTAATAAAATTAATAAAAAAAACTAATCTCTCACTCTCTATTCTCTCTAGCTTGGCTGAGTTACGGGATTTGGCCGAATAAGAGCGTGACAAGGGAGAAAGTTACCTTCACAGCTAACGAGCTCCTGTTCTTGCGTCCCGATCAAACAGGAAGGGAACGTCGACGAAAGAGCGACGTCGAACAGCAACAGGGGAGTCGGGGTAGCGGCGCAAAAGGGAGAAAGTTAACTTCACTGTCAGCATGCTCCCGTGGTTGCTTCCGATCAAAATGTCATTAACTTCCTTTCCAACAGGAAAGGGAAGTCGTCGCTGGAGCCGAGCCGAACAGCCACGAAGGGATCGGATAAG
>NW_021445966.1:0-245 GCF_001605985.2 Dendrobium catenatum
TTCCCAAACTTCGATTGACAACTTCAGTTTGTCCATCTGTTTGAGGATGATAAGCACTAGTAAACTGAAGAGAAATGCCTAATTTAGACCACAGAGTTCTCCAAAAGTGACTTAAAAATCTAGTTTACCAATCAGAAGTAAATGTACGAGGGACACTGTGAAGACGAATAATCTCTTAAAAAAAACAAACTTTCCAATGAGAGGTTTTAAAACATGATTCATAGTTCTCATAAAAGTACTCGGAG
>NW_021445967.1:0-286 GCF_001605985.2 Dendrobium catenatum
CTCCTTGTGAGCCTTCCTCCAGATGAGGAGGCTTCAGCATCGTCTTTCCCAGGTGCAGATAACCCGGTCGGCAGAGTGGTACCCCTGGTAGGTATCACAGATATTCTTCCTCCAACTACGACTCTCTCAGTGGCTGAGGCCTTAGGCTGTGATAGCCTTTCGAATACTGAGGTTCTATTTTGTTGAACTGCCTTTGCAGTAGCAGTTTTGTCAGCTCGTGGTTGTTGCACGGAATAAGCACGTCGTGCATTAGTATCAGCAGGATTAGGCTTCGCATGATGGCCTT
>NW_021445968.1:0-534 GCF_001605985.2 Dendrobium catenatum
TCCGAGTATAGTGGCATATTCACCCGAAATTTCGGCGGCCTCCCGGCGTCTCCCCCGTTTAGGGGTAAACTACGGAAAACTGGGCCTCCCGCCACGCTAGAGAAAAGCGTGTACGGTAGGTGCCCTCGTACGAGGACACCGCGGCCGTGTAAAATCTTTGTCCCCACCACGCCAGAGAAAGGCGTGTATGGGTCTTCGGTACCTGTTGCAAAAGAGAAGCAGTTGTTTCCCCGCGAGCGGGTACTTATGACAGAAAAGCAGTTGTTTCCCCACGAGCGAGTACTTATGAATATCCCAGTCTCGTCGTAGGCGTCGCACCGGGTTCCCATCCCACCACGCTAGAGAAAAGCGTGTATATGCGGTTTTCCGGTGCGCCACGAATGACGAGAGTAGGATTTTGAACCGAAGGACTCTCGCCTACCTTATCGTGGGTGTCGCGCCAGTTGCCCCTCCCACCAAGCTAGAGAAAAGCGTGTATAGGAAGACCACCGACTCGACACGCATGCCGAGGTAGGGGAGAGAATAAGGGTTCGA
>NW_021445969.1:0-510 GCF_001605985.2 Dendrobium catenatum
TTGGTTCAATTTCCATATATTCGAAGAAGGTTTCAACTGACCTCTCCCAATCTAGGTAATCTTCTATGTGTAATTTTCCATCAAAAAAAGGTATGTCCAGCTTGACTCGGAACTCACTGTGTGGACGAGTCACCGGCCTGGGATGCCTCCGACGGTTGTTTGGTAATTCTTCACCAGAATCAGAGACGTCTGAACGCTGCACGTCAATGGCCTCCTCATCCGAATCAGACGACTCCATCGCCGCCATCACACGCCGTGGACCGTGAGTGTTTCTCTGCCACAATCGATCAGCCTCCTCGCCACGTCGTGCCGCTGGAGCGTATCTATTGGGAATCATCCGATCTAAGCGGGTAGTGATCTCCCTGAGCTCTTGACGAATCTCCTCATAAAATCGATTTACCTCTGTTTCCAGCTCCTCTGTTCGACGCCCCAATCCTCGGTGCGCCTCCCATAGAGCTTCCAGGCTATTGTCGCCGCCGGGAGCCACCCGCCTGCTGCCTTCGGCCATCT
>NW_021445970.1:0-699 GCF_001605985.2 Dendrobium catenatum
AATTTTAAATTAAACTCATTTAATTAAATCGGCGGCTATTAGTGGGACAAATGGCGTGTCCTGATTCGACCAGCCAAAACGCGGCGACGGCGGGATGCCACGTGGAAGGCGGCGGTCATCCACGCGTCGGCTGCAGACCGCGGGACGCGGTTCACTTAACCACGTCAGCAGGCACTGTGGGCTGTTCGATCGAATGCCTGTGTGGTTCGACGGCGGAGATCAGATCCCGCCGTCTGATCCAATTGAGCCAGATCCAACAGCGGAGAGTTCATCCCGCGGTTTCGAACGGGCGGTCAGGATCGAGTCGGACCGCAGCTTGAGCCACGAGATCGAGTACACGCTTGATCAATGGGTGGAACGGCGCGATCAGATCCGTTGATCGAGAGATCAACGAACCAAATAGGGCTCAGTTCATGCAGCCAGCGAACCGAGCCCTAGAACCCATTCTTTGACTTATTCTCTTGATCCACACGGGACTCTTTCTACAAAAAGGAGCGTGGACAGTCTTACAAGGCAACAAATTCCATAAACGGTCAATACGTGCCAAAATCGAGGTGAAAATCTCAAAGACCCTAATGTACTAGGGGACACCAGTTTAAATTAGCTTTTTATTAAGGCTCAGTTTCAAGTGATAATAAAATACGCCCATTGATCTCTTCACCAAGGAATCTAAGTTTAATTTTAAGTCATTTGATTCAC
>NW_021445971.1:0-1242 GCF_001605985.2 Dendrobium catenatum
ATGCGTTGATGGATTGATTTCATTTTTAAATATTTTTTGGGATTTTGAGATTTTTGGAATTTTGTGGAGTTTTGGGTATTTTGGGTTTTTTTGGAATTTTGGGTGAAGATTTGGAATATTTGAAATAAAATTTTGGATATTTAGGAGATATTTGAAAATATTTGGGGAACCCCTCCGGTTGAGCTCTGCATTCAACACGGCCATCATCGGGGTGTTCGGGGGTCATATCTTTTTATTGATTGAACCTTGTCAACTCTGTCGGGCTGTCGACAGAGGATCGGGTTTTGTAGGCTTTGAGCCTTTATTAGTGAATTCATATTGATTTTAGGCTTTGAAGGCCTAATATGAATGTATTAAAACAAATATTCTGGTCACCACGGCCACATATTTGCTTAATGGTTCGAACCCTGTCGACTCCTATTGATTCGTATAGAAGGATCGGATTCGAATTTGGATTCACTTGTCAACCCGCGCAGCATCCCTAGACGTCACGTGTGTACCAATAACACGCTCGCCGGGGCCCATGCGGGTTGAGAATATATTTCCCCCTTTAGTGTACCTATGTGTATACAATTTATAGTGCACGTGCAGGGGGTATTTTTGAAATATTTATAGACGCCTTCTGTCTGCTTGTACGGATGTTGCAGATCCGGTGGCGTGGCATAGCAGCTTCTGAATAAAGTTGTTCGCTGCTTCATACAGGTAGACTGTCGTGCACTACTCGTTGATTTTCGTAGGCGGGTCATAGTGCACTAACTAATCTCCTTCCTTCAGATTTGTAGGTGCATTCACATGATATTTTTTGTTCGTGGTCATTGCTTTGCATACAAGTCTTCTGGAACTGACTGTATGCATTTGAATTTGCTATAATTATTCTGCATTTTGCTTGTGACCAATATATTAGATGCATAATGGTTCTTTTACAACAGGTTATGGGAGCCTATATCTGTTGCATGTTGTTTGCTTCTACTTGCAGTGAATTGGACCATCGTGTTTGCTGACCATTGAATGGTAATTGGTTGTATGGGTGTTGTAATTGTCATACCTCTTATGCATTCTGCTTATGATTCTTGTACATCATACTCATCTTGTCCCCACAAATGAGTTATTGTGCTTCATGAAAATCTTGTATTCGTACTCACAACCATATGTGGGTCGTTCCTTTTCTTTGCACATCAACAATCACATCCACCAACAACTCTCCCGTCTAACGCTTTCAAACTCTTCTAACATAGACTTGTA
>NW_021445972.1:0-216 GCF_001605985.2 Dendrobium catenatum
ATTGGTCTGATCATCCCGGGACGATCTGGCGATCGGCTGGGCCGATCTGAGTTTTATAAAGCTGAAATCAATCGTTTTGAAGAGAGAGAAAATTAGAAATTAAAATAAAAATATCTTGAGGAGAGAGAAAGTCAATGGGGTTTTTGGAAAAAGTGGATTTTCGGGCGACGCGGAGCCAATTTTGTCCGACGAGATTGTTCAGGAAATTGCTGTACG
>NW_021445973.1:0-382 GCF_001605985.2 Dendrobium catenatum
CTCGATTTCCAACTTGATTCTTCCTTTTTTTTTAGGTATTTTTTTAACGCTCTTCGCCCTCTCCTTAGGGTCAAATCATTCCCTCTCTTAGGATCACACCTACTAGTGGTGGAGTACTCCCTCCGTGGCACCACCCTGGCATTTGACTTGGGGATTAGTGGTGGAGTACGCCCTTCGTGGCACCATCCTAATTCACACCCGCTAGTGGTGGAGTACGCCCTCCATGGCACCACCCTGGCATTTGACTTGCGGATTAGTGGTAGAGTACGCCCTTCGTGGCACCATCCTGATTCACACTCGCTAGTGGTGGAGTACGCCCTTTGTGGCTCCATCCTAGTTTGCCAGTTTCGGTCCGCTGTGTGGAGCTAGTTTCCTCCCCACA
>NW_021445974.1:0-231 GCF_001605985.2 Dendrobium catenatum
TTATCGTCAATCAAGAAATCTCCAAAGAAACCTCTACCGTCGCCGGTGCCACCGCTCTCTATGCTACATCCTCAAATCAAAGCAGAAATAGGCCACCACGCAAATTTGGCAAGATTCGCAACTCCTCCACCGGACAACCCTCGCCGCAATCAATTCCCTTGCCGAACACATCAAACCCGGCTTCTGCGAACACAGCCAGACCAATTTGTCAGATCTGCAACAAAGTCGGAC
>NW_021445975.1:0-240 GCF_001605985.2 Dendrobium catenatum
AAAATTTTTCCTTCTGAGGGTGAGATTGTTCTTGCTGTTAATGACGAAATGGTTGACTGGAGAAAACCTTTAATTGACTACTTACAAGAAAATAAACTCCCTCAAGAGAAATCTACTGCAGATCAGGTTTAGAGAAGGGCTCTCTCTTATACGCTGATAAACGACACTTTGTACCGCCGATATTTTGATCAATTGTGGTTACATTGTCTTAACAAATAGGAAGCCCAAAAGATCGTGACC
>NW_021445976.1:0-241 GCF_001605985.2 Dendrobium catenatum
ATCTTCTTAGAGCAATTTTAACACCTAGATACTCCAAATCTTCTTCTAACTTGATCCCCAGCAACTTTGAAACTTTAATCTTCCTTCTCGTACTAACAGCCTTTCCGCAAATCAAAGCAGACTTTTGCTGATTAATGGCCTGCCCTGTCTAGTTGCAATAGTCTCTCATAATGTTCCACATCTTCTTAACATTCTTCAGTTTGTCATCTAAGAACAACAACACATCATCTGCATAAAGCAG
>NW_021445977.1:0-204 GCF_001605985.2 Dendrobium catenatum
GGCCTCGACCTAGCAGAATTCGATGTCCTGATCGCAACGATGTCGTTCGTTTGACAATCAGAGATCGTTTGACCCTTCAAGTGACGCATGGCGCCAAGGCTCATATCGCTTTATTCATCAGTTTGGGTCCTTCCTCTTGTGGTTTGAGATATAGGGGTCAACACGTGACAACTCGGTAAATGAAGAAGAAATAACTAGCAATAC
>NW_021445978.1:0-202 GCF_001605985.2 Dendrobium catenatum
ATTATGTATATGTCTATATTACTAATTATCTCGTTTTTCTTATTTTTTCATCTTATAAAGGAATAAATAATAGTTTTAAACATTATTTTCTCCCATTTTTCTAATTAAAATCAATTGCTCTAGTATTGGTTGAAAGAGTTTTATGAAGAGTAAATGCTCATAATTATAAATTTTTTTAATCAAAATATATATTATCCATTTA
>NW_021445979.1:0-311 GCF_001605985.2 Dendrobium catenatum
AAAGGAATTTTTAGATAACTAACATTCAAAACACTTTTATTTACGCATCTCACATCTAAACTTCACTTTTTACTGTTATACCACTTAAAAACCCTAACACTCACAAAATACAACGCTCTGTTTTCTTCTGTCATAAACCAGTTTGCAAAAACAACATTTTGCACGCGGGAAACCTGTCCGAGCATATCTCTCGCGTTGCTTCTCCCCTTCTCTCCTTCCCATCAGACCAACGTAGCTCCCCTTTTTACGAAATAGAGCATGTGAGCAGCTCCCTTTCTCTCTCTTCCATCGAACCAACACAGCTCCCTTTT
>NW_021445980.1:0-525 GCF_001605985.2 Dendrobium catenatum
CATTGCACTAATAAGAGATGATGTTGCATTCTTCTCATCGGAATAATAAAATGTCTTCACATTTGGTAAATTAAATTTTATTCTTTTCTTCCAACATTTAATTGTAGCAAAATGTTTAACTAACCAATTCATTCCCAAGATGATGTCAAACATCTTATTAGGCAATATAATCAATTATGTTGGAAATTTATAACCCTGAATATTCAAATTTATAAGACACATCTTATTAGCAGGAAAACTATCCCCCGTTGGCATCTTAACAGATAAAGTAGGTGTAAAACATGCAGTCTCAACGGATAAATCCACGCAGAATTCTTCAGAAATAAATGAATGAGATGCACCAGAATCAAAAAGAACTTTGCCAAACTTATTAGCAATCAAAAGTATACCTGTCACCACCTCCTCTGAATCTTTGGCCTCTTGGGGTGTAATGACAAACACTCTAGCTTTCACAGGTGGGTTGCTTTTAACATCAGATGCTTCCCCTTCCTTTTAACTGAACTGGTGGTCTTCCTTGTACTATTG
>NW_021445981.1:0-271 GCF_001605985.2 Dendrobium catenatum
CTCTATTGATCATAGAGTATGATCCAAATCATATAATATGATCATAATATTAAAATTCAATAAATTTGATTGAGTAATCACAGGATGAATTTAGACATGATATTCATATATCATATATATAATGTACATCATCTTAGATTATTAGAACAAAATATGAAATTCAAAAATATTGACTAACTTATGATTTATAGCTAATTTCCATGATCATAACTGATCATCCAAGACCATCCAATATGATTAGCTTGTTGAGTTAATCATCCAATTCAATATA
>NW_021445982.1:0-508 GCF_001605985.2 Dendrobium catenatum
CGAGGCCTCAGTATGACTTTTGACCAAAAGTTTCATGTTGTACGAACAGGTGTCTCGTACAGTACGATACATAATAAATATCATACTAAACAGCTTTAACTCATATTTGTCCCCCTTGTGCTGATGTGGATCGTACCGTACAAAGCGATGTATCGTACAGTACGATACGCAATAATGTCGTACCAACCGGATTTAATTCGTCCCAATCCATTGCTGACGTGGATCGTATTGTACGAAGAGGAGATATCGTACAATATGATGGGCAATTATGCGGAAAGATTATCATACAGTACGATGTAGGTCGTACAGTAAAATTAACAGAGCCGAAATCTACTTGTTGGTGGACATTGAGATGTATCGTACAGTACGATGTAGGTTGTACAATATGATGAACAGTCAATGAAGAGTTTTGGTGTGGTGAGTGTGTGGGGATCAGGAACAGCCCTATTTTTTTTTTTATGCATTTATATTTATGACACCTAATCTAGTCCTCAAGGTACTAAAGGTG
>NW_021445983.1:0-236 GCF_001605985.2 Dendrobium catenatum
CTTGTCACTGTATTCAGGCCATACAGCGCGTCACTTCTAGGGGACGCCCTAGCATTAACACAATTTCTTAAAGGATTCATGTCATTACTATTCGACAAGTTTTACGCTGGCTGTCGACTACCTAACACAACCCTCCACTTTTCTCATCAAGGACTTATGAAATATTTAATATAACATATAAATTTATAATATCAAAAATTTATTATCATTAATTTAATATAAATAATTAAATATAT
>NW_021445984.1:0-714 GCF_001605985.2 Dendrobium catenatum
ACCTGAAATGAACACATTCAACCCAAAATCTCACCTTATACTCCCTTCTTCCTCTCTAGTTCCATCCCTTTTTATTTATTTATTATTTTCTGAATTTCCAATCTTCACCTTACTGATTTCTTTTTTTTACAACTACTGCAACAATTATTCTTCTCTTTGCAATCACTGCTTTCAGCACCAAAACATAGATTTCAGCAACCATTTATTACAGCAACCATTTTTGCAATACAGATTTCAACCATGCAACCCTCACCATTTCAGCAATACAGATTTCAACCATGCAACCCTAAACAATGCATATTTCAGAAATAAACAACTCAGCAATATAAATTTCAGTGAACATTACTGAATTCCTTTTAGCAACTATAGCTTTCAGCCAATAGTTATTTCAATAATCACTATTTTCCTTACTTGGACTTTACCCTCCACAACAGCACTGGTTTCGTCATCTTTATGTGTTGTACGTGCTGCATTTATCCTCCACAAAAGAGTCCAGCAAGAGTTTTTTTTTTTTCTTCTTCTTTTTTTTTCCTCTTACTTGCGGCCTCCAGCGGCTTCCAGTGATCCAGATGATGAATGGATGAGAGGAATAAAAGGGTTGAGTGCTAAGGGCTGATATACTACTAATATAATATCCTAACATTCCACTAACTAAATGCTCTCAATACTAGCCGCACGATCAAATCAACGGTTGCATGCTGCTCTTAGTGGAAA
>NW_021445985.1:0-344 GCF_001605985.2 Dendrobium catenatum
TTCAAGGATCGCTCTGCTTGTCTTTCGTTTGGAGTTTATCATCCGTGAAAGGGTCAGTATAGGTAAGGAGTTTGCTCTTGGTTGTGGTTCTCTGCCAGCTTCAGGAGAAAGCAAAAGGAGGTAGGTTCTCTGCCTTGCCGGGGTGGCAAAAAAGAGTTTATTGTAAGGGCTTCTCCGCCTAGCCGTGGCAGCTAAAGGAGAGTCACGTTTTGTAGTGCAATACTTGGAGGGTGCCTCCAAGGAGTGGACGTAGGTCGAGTCGATCGAACCACTATAAATTTCTGTGTTCTTGTTTTCTTGCTTCCATACTCTTATTTTCGCATTTATTTTTGTGGTGAGTTTTG
>NW_021445986.1:0-407 GCF_001605985.2 Dendrobium catenatum
TTAATTATGCATATCAAACTTGGGTTCACTAATTAACAAACCAAATAAACTCCAAATATAGTAAAATTCAAAAAATAGGTTCATCTAAACATATACTTAAAACCCACTAAATTTTGGTTCATCAAAGCCTTCTTATGTCTCACAATCAATCCCACAAGTAAGTATATCTATACCTTTGAGGATTTTATTTTGACACTTTATTATTTAGATTTGGGTAAAATCAATATCGTTTTAGCCCTTACATAAACATAAACGCGCCATATAAGATTAAGCATAATTCTATGTGTAATGGTAGTAATGAATTTCAAATATTTTGGGTCAAATTGTAAACTATCACTTTAAAATAATAATTCACTATGATCCTGTTATATCTCGATCACTATGAATTAGGTTGTTAAACCTAAGCT
>NW_021445987.1:0-274 GCF_001605985.2 Dendrobium catenatum
ACTGAGAGAGAGAGTGAGAGAGAGAGAGAGAGATAGAACAAGAAAGAGCAAGGGAGTGCAAGAGAGAGAGAGAGAGGGAGAGAGAAAGCAAGTGAGAGCAAGCTAGAGAAAGAATAAAAGAGAGAAAGAAATAGAGAAAGAGAGCAAGAGAGAGAGTAAGAGGTAGAGAGAGAGAGCAAGAGAGAGAGAGAGGGAGAGAAAGAGAGAGAAATAGAGAGAGAGCAAGCTTGAGTAAGTGCAAGCAAGAGAAAGAACAAGAGAGAGCAAGAGAGAG
>NW_021445988.1:0-248 GCF_001605985.2 Dendrobium catenatum
ATATTCTTCTTGTTGATAAGACTAAAGAGGTAGTTGAAGCTAAACTCGAATTGTGGAGGTCAACCTTAGAGTCTAAAGGTCTTCGCTTGAGTATATCTAAAACTGAATATATTTAATATAATTTTACTAGTAATAGACCTAGTGGGGGGATTGTGACTTTGGGAGATCAAGTCATTAATGAGATTGCACATTTTAGATACTTGGATCTATTATTCAGAGTGATGGTGAAATAGATGAGGGTATTATCA
>NW_021445989.1:0-331 GCF_001605985.2 Dendrobium catenatum
ATTTCACCTATTATGAGCTTTCTCATGAGGATTTCATGATAAAATATTATAATTTAATAGTTAGAATATTAAAAAATCACAACTTTATTCAATCAAATTCTTTCCTTGATTACATTATTTTCAAATTTTATAGGAAATGATATGCACATTCACCAAATTTGGCCAATTATTTTTTGTATGCTTCCCATGATGCGTAGATTATCAACTTAGATTTTTTTTTTTTCTTACTTACTTTTTCTAAAAATATTTAAGAGTGTCAGTTAGTCAACGATCGTTATAAAAAAATAAGGCTATCGTAGCACAAAATATATGTTTTCCCAATGGTTTTACC
>NW_021445990.1:0-345 GCF_001605985.2 Dendrobium catenatum
GTGATTTGTACGCATTTACGGGAACCCGTTGTAGCCATTGCGAGCTCTTGGAACTGTTCGTAGGAGACCCATTGTTTCCTACATCATGCTCACCTGTCACCAATCTCAGGTGGAATTTGTCGGGCTGCATTTATTTGTAGGAATGGGTCTTTTGATTATTGATCTCCCGTATCACCATCTCAATCAACAGGCGGTCGTCAGGATCGTCAGAGGAGATATTTGTACTTGTGTCCACAGTGATTCGTTGTGCCTATGAGGTTCTCACTGTTGTTATCCACAAGTGGCTCGTGCTTAATTGGAGGGACCCATTGCAATCGCTACGACCCACTGGAAGTGCTCGTAGAA
>NW_021445991.1:0-201 GCF_001605985.2 Dendrobium catenatum
ATTTGAGGTTGTTAACTAGCATGCCTTGCATTAGAAATAAATTAAAAGTGTCAAAATTTTAATTGCATTAGTCTTTAGCATTTTTGCACCCTACATAAGTCAAAGGGGCCAATTAAGGAATTTCTAGATGTCGGCCCAAACTCTCCAAAACCTTTAAATAAAACGTCCCTACCACTCTTTCATAAATGACCGGACTCATTT
>NW_021445992.1:0-573 GCF_001605985.2 Dendrobium catenatum
ACTCCCGTACCACTGGGATCTCAGAAACAGAACTAACCTCCAGGTTCAGATCCCGCACCGAAGCAAAAAATACTGGGCATCCCTTCTTCCACATTCTGCTCACCTCCAACACAGAAACCAGACTGGAGAGAACACCTCGTAATCCCTGAAATACAACTCTCTCTCCAGCCACAAGCAAACTCACTTGCTTCTTCAGACAGTCAATCTGAGCCTCATACAGACTCAGCCAATCCATGCCCAGAATCACATCATAAGAAGAAATCGGCAATAAAATCAGACTTGATTTCCACTTCTTGCCAGCAATATTAATCTCACAAAAATAAAACTTGCGGGCAACCAAATTACTTTCAGCCAGTAAAATCACGGAAAGAGAAACCGGCAACAAAACCGAATCCAAACGCAAAAACTCAAAATAGCGCTCGGACAGAAAAGAGTGACTCGCTCCAGAGTCAAACAAAACATGACAGGGCTGATCAGAAATGTAAATCGTACCTGTCACAACATCTGGAGCATCACGAGCCTCCTGCTAACTCAGACTGTAAACTCGTGGCTGAACTGGAGCAGGAGCTGAAG
>NW_021445993.1:0-361 GCF_001605985.2 Dendrobium catenatum
GAGATAATGTATCAGCACCGGCCACTGGGGCTGTACTCCCCACTGGAGCTGCCTGACTGGCACTCTGCCCGTCAGTCATGTCTGGGTCTGGCTGATCCATACAGAAAAATCCAGAAAATCCGGAAAACTATCACAAAAATAACACAATAAAAAGCCGAACAAACCAAAACTACCCCAGACAAACTCACTACAGATCACTTTCCTATAGCTCTATCTTACAATCCAACCAAATTCCAAAATCAATGCTCTGATACCACCAAAGCTTATCACGACCCGACCCGACGGGGACGGATCCTGCCCGAGCCGGATCCCGACCAGCTTAAAAAACTAACCAGGATCTGGCTTTGGAATTTGCTTACTG
>NW_021445994.1:0-287 GCF_001605985.2 Dendrobium catenatum
CCGAAAAGGAGGTCAACAAACACAACCCCAACATGTGTGGCGAATGACAAGTTAACCGTACGTGTCGGCTTTGACCTCCATAACTCTAGGAAGGTACAACCGAAAAACTAATAAAGGTGTTCAACAAGCATTCGATCACACAATAATCATGCAATAAGTGTCCCACCATGCTATGCTCACACAATCATACAATGGTCATCCAAATATGCAATCATATAATCGTATAATAATCATCAAATCACCCAATAACTGTATTGTTACTCAATTTTCACATACTCGTGACATAA
>NW_021445995.1:0-201 GCF_001605985.2 Dendrobium catenatum
ACTAAAGCTCATATCCATATCCATTTTTAATGCATTGCAATAAATAGTGCATAATTGAGCTTAATTAAGAATATGCCAAAATGTCATAACGGTGTACAACAAAGAATCTTATTAGGCAAAAATGCATATTTTAAGAAAATTATCAAATTATTATGGATTGTATAAAATGATATTTTAAGACTTTTATTGTACTACACTACT
>NW_021445996.1:0-2166 GCF_001605985.2 Dendrobium catenatum
ACCGCTGCCAGCTTCAACCCGACCATCATCAAACCACCGCCAACAGTTGACCGCCGCCGGACTTCCACTTTGATCACCGTCGGACTTCTGTCCAATTGCCGTAGAACTTCTGTCTGACCATCATCGAACCACCGCCTAGATGCCAACCATCGATGGACTTCAGCTGGACCGTGGTCATTACAAACTCCCGAGTATCTTTACAGAGTCTAACGACTCTCCAAATTATTACAATTGCACCACCTCTAAGTTAAGTGACAGATCAACTTTTAGAATTCACTTAAATTTAGTAAAATCTTCTCATCTGGGTTAGGCCGTATGGTTTTTCACTCTTTGGGTTTTCCACATAAAAAGTTACTGGTGTTTATCCATTCTTTCTTCAACTATCTGTTTATGTGCTAGATATCCATGTATCGCTAGGATGAAAAATTCTCTCACTCGCCGCAAATATACTAGCCTGCAACCATAGTCATTTGGTTATTTATCTTGAACTATGCGCCAAGCCACCATAGT
Source organism: Dendrobium catenatum (assembly GCF_001605985.2). Taxonomy (NCBI): domain Eukaryota; kingdom Viridiplantae; phylum Streptophyta; class Magnoliopsida; order Asparagales; family Orchidaceae; genus Dendrobium; species Dendrobium catenatum. The sequence goes on from NW_021445996.1 coordinate 511, forward strand.
CCAATTATAATCATAAAAATGTCCCACTTTAAATTATTTTTATATCATCAAGCAAGTAATAATTTTATATTTTAAAATACAAATCCTAAGAAACCCCAAAAGGATGGAAGTCTATATGCACCTATTATGCTGCACCTAATTAGAGTTTTATGTCATACGAACAACATATAATAGCTTTCTTAGTTATGATGATAACCCTTCAGTTGAAAAAATTAGTTTGTGCGGACACCGGACACAACTAAAGTCCAGAACCTAATAAAAATGCGTCACGTCACCTGGTACCGAGTAGTACTGTCACTAGGTACTCGGTACCAAGTGACGTGCACATTTTTATTGGGCTCTGGACAATGTTCGGCATCCGCACAGAATAATTACTCCTTCAGTTGGAGGAAAAAAGGATTCATTTTGCTTTGTTTAGATTGAAAGAAAATGAAGGATATGAAGTGCAAGCTAGTTAATTTGTTCACTGAATAAAGATCTGTAGCCAGTATTGTGAACTTCTAAACTCCTTTTTTATTTCACTCAAATTCTCAGCTTTTAGCCAGTCCTTATGTTTCTATGAGTTAGGAAATAAGAAGGATTAGACCGATCAAATCTTTCAGAATAGTTGACTGTAAGTTGCTTAGCCTAATCTTAAACTCTAATATAATGTTAGTTACTCAGGTGAAACAGTCACCCACATCAAAGCCGCCAGTACACTTTATATGATTGGTATCTAATAGGAAAAACTTAATGTTTTAAAGTAATTCCTATTAATTTCCCGAAAACAGCGAAATAAAACTCTTTCAAACTCAACGAAAATAAAAAAAAAAATGGTAGTTTTTATGTAATAATCAAAGATACGGACGGAAAATACCAAGATATAATTGATCCAAAACCCAAAAATATATAAGAGATCTCAAAATTCAGCCAAATTCAAGATGCCTTAACCCTAGGAAAACAAACTATTTCATGCATATAATCCAAAAGAAAATTTCTAAACAGTCCCTACATTCAAATTTCTCTCCTAACTCCCTCAAAAATCCTTCCTAAACTACTCTATTGGCTGAAGTGGTTCCGTTGGCACCTATAGGGAGGCGGAACTTTTCCACCTCTGTCCGTTTGAGCCGGTCCCATGTGAACCGGCTGGACCGATCTAACATTATCAATTCCACCATTCTTTTTCAAAACTATTTTGATATTGATGGAATCAAACTCCAATCTATGTTGCACCAATACAGATACACCGACATGGAAACGACATGATACGGATACAACACGATAAGGATACGGGACACATAAATTCTTAAAAATACAGGATACGGGTACGCCGCGGACACTGCATTATAATTTATAAATCATACATAAAAATTAAGAAAGCAATCAAAGCATAATATTTGAAATTACTTAAAAAAAAATTGAAAGTAACATCATTTGTAGCATTGTAGCTTATAATATCAAAATAAAAGTAACATTAAATGTCTAGTACAATAACAAAAGCATAAACATAAATTATCTAGCATATGAAGTTTCAACTATTCAATAGAAGGAATTATATGATTAACTTCTTTAGTGGTTTGTCTTTGAACTTCTATATCATCTTCAATAAATAACATAGCTTCTAATTCAAGTTCATCAAGTGAAAGATTAGCAATTTCTAATATTCCCATATCATCA
>NW_021445997.1:0-336 GCF_001605985.2 Dendrobium catenatum
GGTTGGTGTGGTTCGGATAGGTCCTAAGAAAGGTAGTTAGTTAAAGTTATCTAGAGTTCAAGTTTGTTGGGGGCCTGAAAAGGATATTTTTTTGTTGAAATTCAAATATTAGTGAATTAGAGTGCATTTTAATTATTTCAGTTTGTTGATCAGTTTTAAGATCTTAAGATACTGACATTTAAATTTCAAGTGATATCTAGGTCCTCCTAGGAACTAAGCTAAGGGTCCAAAAAGTCACTATAGGAAAAAGGCTAAGTCTGGGATTCCTAACACCCTAAGAAAATACTAGACCTTAAGAGGAGTAGTTAGACAGGTAGTAGGCTGGAATCAGAGTTT
>NW_021445998.1:0-1125 GCF_001605985.2 Dendrobium catenatum
CAGCCTCCTCTTGCCTTCTCATCAACTGTTGTCGCTCTTCAGTCTTCATCGCCATTACCCATACTCATCTTCGGTTTATGATGGTAGCCCATTGATGCAGCCCGCCACCTTCTACCACCGTTATTAATCATGAGCTATCATTATTATTGAACTTGACACTACATTTATTTTATTTCAAATCAAATAAAAAAAAATAATCACCAATATTTATTTTATATTCATTCAAATACCTTCAAATATTTTAAATGTAATGCCTTGTTTTCACATTATATTTCATTTTAATCATTTTACTCTGTATTATTATTATTATAAAACAAATAACTCCATAGTAGAAGTTTGGTATCATCTGTGCAAGAGCACAGTCCAAGAGAATCAAAAACAACCAATTCAGAAGTAAGCACAAAGCCAACCAAGCAAATAACACAAAACCAGAGAGATAGCCATCAAAATTTAGATCAATTCTCTTTCAGAATAGTTAGTTGTCATTCTCTTTCAGACTAGCACAAAGAATACAACAAGTGGAACAATTAAGCAATCAAATATGCTTTGCAGGTATAGAGTGTACACCTAAGATAATGGGGTTTAAGCCACACAAACCATTTCCAAGCAACCTTAGACAAATGATCACTCATGCAGTTTTTAGCATAGTAAGTGAAAAATAGTCTTCTTTATTCCAAACAAATTTGTCATTGCCAGCATAAATGGCAATGCCAATAATCCTATCCTAGCAACCTGCAACACCGTTCAAACTCCACTAGGTATATCTTTGTCATTGAAAAGATACTTGAAAAACCTCTTCAAATGAATAACACGACAGATGGCACATGCATATTATGATGCACTTCTATCATGATTGAGATGTATGTATCGAAACAATATGCTAATAAATCGAGGATGGGATCACTAGCACTGTACTTTTTTATCATTTTATTTTTATAGAGCAAAGTTCCATATAACTCTTGAAATTCTATAAATAAAAGGTATAAAAACACATTTTTTATCTTTTGGATATCTCATTTTTTGCAAGACTTTGAGCATAATTTGTACTCTCATCTCTCTCTCACACACCAAGTGATACAAGTGCGCTGATTTTTTTTTAGAAGGGGCACGTGCCCCCCCCCCCCC
>NW_021445999.1:0-292 GCF_001605985.2 Dendrobium catenatum
TACTCCTTTCTACCTTATTCATAGTGATATATGGGGAACCCTCTAAAATTCCCAATATCTCTGGGGCACGTTGGTTTGTGTCATTCATTGATGATTGCACAAGTCTCTTGGATCTATCTCCTTAAACATAAATCCGATGTTGGCACCATTGTTCCCACCTTTCATTCCATGATCAAAAACCAATTCTGGGTAAAAATAAAAAGGTTTCGCTCCGATAATGCCAAAGATTATTTCAACCAAACCCTTTCCTCCTATTTCCAGAGTGAAGGGATCATCCATGAATCCTCCTGTG
>NW_021446000.1:0-358 GCF_001605985.2 Dendrobium catenatum
TCTTGAGTCAATTGTATTGGGTGTGGGACCTGTTGTTGTGTAACATAGAAGTTTTCATGTTGTTCCCTTTAGGATTTCTGTTTTTGGTAACATCGGCCTAGACGATCGTCCTATCGGTCTGGCCGATCCGTCTAAAAACAGAAACCCTAATTAGGGCATCCGCATTAAGGCAGCCGTCAACAGATCGGCCTGGACGATACTTGTATCGGCTAGGACGATAATCTTAATTCAGAAAGAATCAACCGCCATAATCAGTTTAGGAAGTCTTTGTTTTAGGAAATCGGCCCGGACGATATTATTATCGTCCAGGACGATCTAACACAAACATGCCTAAATTGATCTGGTATCTTTGGAAAGC
>NW_021446001.1:0-870 GCF_001605985.2 Dendrobium catenatum
GCCCAATGACCAAATCCTATAATCTAGACTCTTCTAATTGTGGCCACACATCACAGGTGGCAGATCAATAAACTATACACCTTAAAAGCACATTTGGGGAATAAACTCGATGAAATCGCTTATATAACTCAAACTAAAGGTTTCAGACAACTTAAAAAGGAGTCCTTTCTCGTAGCCCTGATCTGCATGGACATCATCAATCTGTAATACTAAACAAATAATTCGTCCAACACAAGGATATCTGATCCATATGTCCTAGTGTAGCATCATATTCTCTAACATCAAAGACTCCTCATTGATTGGGCAAAGGCCATCCAATAGGCCTTATCTTCTGAACATATTTAAAAAGTAAAGATGATGACAAATATATTTGTGTTAGATGAATTATTTGATCATCATTACAGATCTATAATCTCCATGCATGATAAGACAAAGAGGAAGGACTCTTTCTAAATATATTTCTCTAAGAAAATAAACAATCAGCATATCTGTTTTATTTAATTTATTATAAGACATAGAAAGTTAAATTTCTCAATACATTTTTGCAATGATAATCAAATCATTTTTTTAAAAACACCCTTTAAATTTTAAATAAAAGTAGTTAAATATTATTGTGAGCTAGAGTATACGTGGAAGCAGACTCGAAATTTTAGGTCTTAGCGTTGTACGAAGATCCAACACACAAACAGAGAACACAAGATTTTTTACGTGAAAAATCCTGAAAATGGGAAAAACTACGGGGCTACGCCCAGTTGAAATGATTCAACTAGTGTTTGAGTAGTTTACAGTTGACTGAATCGTTATTGATGGCTATCATATTACAATAATCAACTGTCTGGTTGAAATCTAGTGACAAACGGAGGTCAGGCT
>NW_021446002.1:0-637 GCF_001605985.2 Dendrobium catenatum
GGTGAAAAGAAAAAGGAGCAGATGGTGGAATTAAAAGCTAGCAACTCAGAAAGTGAAAGCTCTACAGGGGAGGAAGACGATGAAATAGCACTGATGACCCGACAGTTCAAAAATTTCCTGAAGAGAAAACAGAAGCGTCATCAGAACTGCTGGAATAAAGGTAAGAGCTTAAGGTCCAATAAGTTTTCATCTGATACAATTTGTTTTGAGTGCAGGAAGCCAGGTCACCTTCGAGCCAATTTTTCCAATCTGAAGAGTCAACCAGCAAAGGAGAAAGGAGATGACAAAGCTAAATACAAGAAAGAAAAGATGAGGACACAAAAAGCTTTTGGGGCCGACTCTGCCTCAGAATCGTCAGAGGAAGAAGCAGAGGAGGAGGTAACTAATTTGTTTCTTATGGCTAACGATAACCTTGATCAATCGGATCAGGACGAGGTATGTCAACTTTCATATGATGAATTACTGCTTATTTCTGAGAATATTCATGACTCATATAGGAAACTGAAAATAATGCATGCTAAGCTTAATGTTGATTTTAGTTCTTTACAAATTGAGCATGCTAACTTTGTTAAAGAAAATTCTGATTTAGATAGAGATCATATGTCGCTTCTTGATGAGTTTGATGCATTAAATAAGA
>NW_021446003.1:0-782 GCF_001605985.2 Dendrobium catenatum
GCATCATTATTTTCAACTAAATATACTTTATTTAAGCCAATCGAGGATAAGATAAATCTTGACATGATAAAATGATATGAAAGTTAAAGGATTATCATCGAGCTCAACTTTGAATGGAAAAAGATTAGCGTATTATCACTCCACAAAAAAATATTTGAGCAAAGTATGCAAAATTTGACAAATCAAACAAATTAAATTTTGAGAGTTGTAGATTATTTCTTATGGATAAATAAGTAGGTCAAACAAAAGCCATAAGGTATATCACCAAAATAAGAGAGAAAGGTGAGAGAAAAATAGTGGCAGTCAGATTTGAAGTGGATTAGGAAAATTGTTTGGTTTGGAGTTTGATCGAGTTGGCAAGGGTTTAATGTGTATATGGTTGCTATTTTGAAATGTCACAGTAGTAAATTTGGGTTGGATATTAGTTTGTTATTGGTTCGAGCAGGATGATAGGGAGGCAGTTGGAGCGTAAAGATGATTTATTATTACTTACAACTCATCGTATTGTTGAGTTGTGAATTGCATTCAGTTTACTTCAAATATAATAAAAAAGGTACTCATCTCCATTTATTTTGCAATCATCAAAATATTTCCATATATATTGATTGTATTTCACTAAACTATTAATTTTTTTTTTCAGCAAATTAAATGGCCATTAAGCTTACATTTTTATAAAATTTTCTTTAGAAAATAAAATATAAACTATGACAACAAAAAAATTTGTCAAACAAAATAAAGCAATGTGATAATAAATTTTATTATATAAAAATAATTATCTTGAA
>NW_021446004.1:0-459 GCF_001605985.2 Dendrobium catenatum
TGGAAATGCTTGAGATATAGCCAAAAAAATCCTGTCATTATATTGAAATCTCGTTAAACAGGCAGGCTGCAGCTGCAATGGAAGCGAAGCTTGGAAGTGTGCCAAATTAGAGAATCATTTGACGTAACTCATGTTGATCTGTTGGTTGAGAGTTTTGGATATCAATCGAAAGGTTTTGGGTTTGAGTCTCGCATATGTGATGTGTGTGTGAGTTTATTTTATTTGGCATAAATACCCCAAAAAAGGAGAAATTATTCTGTGCGGACGCCGAACGCAATTAAAATGTGCTACGTACGCGGTACCGAGCGGTACTGAGCGGCAGTACCGAGTCGGGTACTGAGGAGGGGGTGATGTGGCACATCCTAGTTGGTTTCCGGATAGTGTTTGGCATCTGCACAGAATAATTTTGAGAGAGAGAGAGAGAGAGAGAGAGAGAGAGAGAGAGAGAGTCATTTGCAG
>NW_021446005.1:0-619 GCF_001605985.2 Dendrobium catenatum
CTATAGGTATCGTGCCACTTATTCTTCAAGTGGATCATATAAGCCTGGTTCTTATTCAAGTGCTAGTGGTTTTGGTGACCGTTATGATGATGATCGTTATGAAGGCCGTTATGGAGATAGAGAAGATGATCGGAATGGATATGGGAGGGGTTACAGAGATGATGATCGATATTCTAGAGGTGGAGACTTCAATAGGGATGGTGATGGGTTTGGTAGAGATTCTGATGAACACTCTGGACGAGGCAGTTACAAAAATGATGATAACAGAGGTGGTCGGGGTAATGATGATTATCAATTTGGTCCTAGAAGCAAGAGTTTTGATAAAGACAAAGACCATTCATATGAGGAAGATGATAGTTACTCCTATCGGTACATGCCTAACTTTCCCTTGACTCATATTCTCATCTTCAAATTGAATCCCTACACGTGAAAATTTATGAGTGCCACTAAACTTTGTTATTTTTATTTTTTTCGATCTTATTGGATGTTTAACATGCTCGCTTTCTATTTAAATGCCTTCTTGAAAGAATTTTAACTATTAGTTTGATTTGGAGATCTTTTTGTATTTTCATTTGGATCCAGAAATGGTGGTGATAGGGCCAATGATGCTTCTCCCAAT
>NW_021446006.1:0-268 GCF_001605985.2 Dendrobium catenatum
AAATGTTTGAGCAAAACCTGAGAACACATGAATATAATTCAATCTCTCTATCATATGGTAAACTCTTTAGTTCCTTAGGAAATACATAAAAAAAATCCAGTACCACGAAGACATCAGAAAAGGATCTAGTGTTTACACTCCTATCCCGAATAGATGCTAGAAATATAATGGAACCCTCTCTTCATAACTTACCAACCAATTTGGTAGATATCAAACATGAGATAACTCTTCTAATTCCCTAGAATAAATAACTCTCCCACCCAAAAAT
>NW_021446007.1:0-290 GCF_001605985.2 Dendrobium catenatum
CAAATTACAGTGCACGTGCAGGGGTACTTTTGGAATAGTTGTAGACGCCTTCTGTCTGCTTGTACGAATGTTGCAGATCCGGTGGCAAGAAATAGCAGCTTATTGATCAGTTGTTTGCTGCTTTGTACAGGCAGACTGTCATGCACTATTTGTTGATTTTTGTAGGTGGATCGTAGTGCACTAACTAATCTCCTGCCTTATACTTGTAGATGTTTGTAAATGGAATGTTTTATGGATCACGAGTTTCTCACAGCGACTCGTTATCATTTGTACTTGTTATGGCCATATAA
>NW_021446008.1:0-263 GCF_001605985.2 Dendrobium catenatum
GTTCTAAATGAGGTTTTGCTTCTCTACACTCTTTTTTTTCTTCTTTTAATGTGTTAGAAGCTACCATACAATGAAATTGTAGATATCAATTGTAGATATCACTGCCTTCATTTTCTCTTGGTCTACCTGCTTACTATATATTGGCTTCATCAGAGGCTTCTTCTAATTTATCACGCTACGATGGTGTAAGGTGATAGCTTCCTATCTTTTTATTGTAATAATCACTGATAAAATCAGCTTCTTTTTGTTCATTGTGAACAGCT
>NW_021446009.1:0-223 GCF_001605985.2 Dendrobium catenatum
GTAAAATTATTAATTTTAAAATAGTTTTGTAAAAAAAAGTATTAGTTAGAGGATTAATTAAATATATTAAAAAAATTAAGAGAATAGTTTTAATATTGTAAAAAAAAAGTCAATAATTAATAAATATTGTTGCGGGCTAGAATATACGTGGCGATAGAGTTTGTAAGTTTACATCTGAGCGTTGTACGAATATTCAGATCACAAACAGGAGATAAAAGATTCG
>NW_021446010.1:0-430 GCF_001605985.2 Dendrobium catenatum
AAATTTATCGTCCTGAAGTAACTTAAGGTTTTTGACTAGATCGTCCTGGCCGATCCCGCGATCGTCTAGGACGATATGATCGTATCAATCATCCTTAATTACTCCCTTGATTTTCTGATCAATTAAGGCATAATTTGGTAATTTTGTCCAGGCCGATACATGGATTGTCCTGGCCGATAATTTAAAATTACAGTATACCTTAATTGATTATGGCGGCTACTTCTTTCTGTTTTGAGCTTATCGTCCTGGCTGATACACGTATCGTCTAGGCCGATATGTTAATGACGGCAACCTTAATTAAGAATCCTTACTTTGACTTTCTGTTTTAAGCTGATCGTCCCGGACGATATAAATATCGGCCGGGCCGATGTGCGCAAAAAAAGAAATTCTAATCCCCTCAAGTGTGTGTGTGTAGGGTTACTTAGCATCA
>NW_021446011.1:0-255 GCF_001605985.2 Dendrobium catenatum
AATGAAGACCTAGTGTGACATCTAGAACAAATATCTAAAGATCCACAGGGTCAATTAGCATACAACAAACGTAATTCGCTCGAGACGCGTACCACATTTGTTGGGGGGCATTTGTTAACCTTCATGTAAAAAAAAAGCATCACAGTTATACCTTAACCGCTGGATCCACGAATTCCTCCGCAAATCCAGTCGTTCGGCGCCGACTGCGTCGTATCCCAAAAATCTGGCGTAAATCCTGCTCAAATTCTGCGATCC
>NW_021446012.1:0-244 GCF_001605985.2 Dendrobium catenatum
GAGATTGTTTGAGAGTGGATCATAGTGATTTTTTCGACTAGGCATTTGACTCTATGTGAGCTGAAGTAAATTTTGATTTGTCCACCCCGGCAAACTGTTGCGGAGGGTGGATGTATTTTGCTTTGAGTGATTGATGAATTGATTTCAATTTTTAAATATCTTTGGGATTTTGGGATTTTTTGAATTTTTGGATATTTGGGATTTTTATGGGTATTTGGGTGGAATTTGAAAGTGTTTGGAATGG
>NW_021446013.1:0-247 GCF_001605985.2 Dendrobium catenatum
GAAACCACTGCTCCGCCTCATTTGGAAATGAAATCAGTGATGGAAAGCAAAACGGAACAGAGAAAAAAAATGGAAGAAAAACTCAAAAGCAAAATTTTCTTTCACTGGACTTTCACGGGAATAGAACAAAACAGAGAGAGCAAAAAAAATCTGTCTTTCACGGTGAAAACTAAAACAAAGAGCAGCCACACTCACGTCCTTTCACACACGATACAAACTTTAAATCACAACAATTTAACTGTCCGAA
>NW_021446014.1:0-244 GCF_001605985.2 Dendrobium catenatum
AACAGAAGTGTTCGGCTAGCAGGACAGCAAGTGTAGTTTTCCTAAAGTGCAAGCCAATGAAGAAAACGTAAGCCTGAAAGGCCGGCCAAGGTGGGAGAGGGGGGCGGGTGGATTGAGAGAAGGATGTTAGGCTGGATGTGTGGAGCAAGGGATTTACTCAAATCTGAAATTAATCTCAGATTTAGTAAATTTGGAGGGAATTACTTTAGACTAATTTCAAATTTCAAATGTAATTAAGGGGGTT
>NW_021446015.1:0-481 GCF_001605985.2 Dendrobium catenatum
TTTATTTGAATAATATTGGCTTGAAATAGATTGATCTTGATTTGAATTTGAGAATTAAAAACAATGATCTAATAAACTCAAAATTTTAATTAAATCTTTATACATTAAAATGATCTAACCTTCATTAAGGATTAAGAGAAGATACTGGAGTAGAAAAGATGAACTCAAACTAGGCACCAAACTAGGATTACCTACAGAAATGAATAATACAACATCCAAAGATGGAGAGAGAAACCTGTCCCACCGTGGTCGTCAGAAATCTGTGGGTCTCCGAAAGGATTCCGCTCGTGTGGTTCGAATGCAAAGGGTACGATCACACTATCCCGTAGGACAAAATGGTCGTAAGCCTTTACAATCGACACAAGTAGGCCGATGGGAGAGCAGATGGAGTTATAGATACGATTAGCCATGGAGGATAGCGGCTTTCACCTACCAACCCCGATGAATAATAATATCTATAACCCAAAATTCACGAGATTTC
>NW_021446016.1:0-204 GCF_001605985.2 Dendrobium catenatum
ACGCCGAAACTCCGCCGGTAATAAGTGATTTTCCTGTAGTGGTTCTCCTCTGCCACCAAAGACGTCGGACTTCTACCCAACGTCGGACCTTCACTCTTCGTCAAGTTTCTACCCGACGCCGGACTTCTACCTGTTGTCGGACTTCGTTGGACGTCTATGCGAAGATACATTTCTTTCCATTGCTGGACTTCTACCTGACTTTGT
>NW_021446017.1:0-257 GCF_001605985.2 Dendrobium catenatum
TGGGCTGTTCAGTTTCTGCTCCTGCTACCTGGCTTTCCCGGTTCCCTTTTGCTTTGCCTGTTCGGTACTTGCTGTTGCCCCATTGCTTCCCGATTTTTGGCTGTTCGGTTGGGCTTCCACCATGCCTTTAATGCTGCCTTTTTTTCCCCTTTTGGTTGGCTATTGATGTAGATAAAGGGGGGTCAACCCATGTCCAAAATAATATGAATTTTGGCTTCCTTTGAGTCTACTAGCTCAATCAAAATTGAGCTGAAATT
>NW_021446018.1:0-204 GCF_001605985.2 Dendrobium catenatum
TATAGTCCCCGAAAGGAAGGGACCTACCTACTATTTTAAGGCATACTACGAGACCGAATGTAGTTACCTCGAATCCTAAATCTAATTTGGACTTAGTGTCCGACACACACTAAGACCAGTGTCCTAGCCAATGCTACGCAAAACCTAGACTTACCCCGGCCTGGATTAGGGAGCCAGCTAACCACCTAATCGCTTTAAAACCAT
>NW_021446019.1:0-439 GCF_001605985.2 Dendrobium catenatum
AAGCAAAAGACAAAAGGTGTTAGCGAAGAAGCCGAATAGGAATGCCTCAGAAAACTTCCTTTCTAAGGCGAATGAGAAATCCTTTCCTCATTTTGCTTCTGCCAAAATAACTCCATCTCGCATTTTAATCCAAAGCGAGATAAATTATAAGGTAATGCACCTTTTTGCCTCAACTCAATTCCATTTCATACTTTCTCTCATCCACTTCTACAACAAGCAAATCTTCCACTACTTCCTAGCAAACATGAGTTTTAACTCTGACCACTCTTCCATTAGTTCCTTTGTTTTCAAGCAAAAAGTAGAAATCACCAAGCATGACATAGGAGCATTTCTAAACGTAAGGACTGAAGGATATAGAGCCCACACCCTAATGAGTGAAACTACATTCAGATGGGATCAAGCCAATAATGCGATTAGAAAGAATAGTTTAAACTATCAT
>NW_021446020.1:0-234 GCF_001605985.2 Dendrobium catenatum
TATGCCGATCAACGAACTTATAGATTTTTGTACTTTTAAATGCAGTACCGTTGTCTGAGATTATCCGGCGTGGTACACCGAATCTGTAGACGACATTGTGGGTAAAGAAATTGATCACATGATCGGATGTGATTTCTCTGAATGGAGCTGCTTCTGCCCACTTGGAAAAGTAATCCGTCGCTGCTAGAATAAATCGATGTCCCGCTGATGACGGCGGATCTATCGGCCCAATTA
>NW_021446021.1:0-987 GCF_001605985.2 Dendrobium catenatum
CAAGTAAGAATTTCGAGACCGTCGGGTGTCCGTTTTGCAAATCGATTTCACAAATATTTTTTAAATAAAATGATTTATTTTATAGATATTTTCAGTAATTTTTTAAGTCCTAAAATAATTTATTTAAATTTTATACTAAAGAATTGATTAAATTATATTATTATTTATTTGAAAATATCATAAACCATTAACTTAATTCCATTTTCTCCTCTTTATTTTGGCATTATAGAGAAGGTTTTAGATAAATTAGAGATAAAAGATAAGAGAGAGAAAAAGAAATTAAGATTTGAAGGTCGCGGAGCAATTTTCGCCAATCGGGCCTATTGAGAAATTTACTCGTCTCGTCGTAAGGAACATTTCTCATATTTATGATTTCAAAGATTTTATGTTTTTGATAATTTTTTATCAAATTTTTGTTTTCGTTATCGAAAAACAATAATAATTTTGTATTGGTAAAATTTCACTACGTAACTTTTTATATGATATAGAGATTAAGATTATGAATGTTTTGAGTATTTATTTGAGATTTTTCATTGGGTGATTTTGAAAATACAATAATTTTTGCCTACTCATAAATTTATTTTGACGTCTAAAAGTAGTAATTTAGTTCAACTAAAGCTTCATAATGTTATTTCATGCAATATCTAGTAATTTGGTTCAATTATGATAATGTGAATTTTTGTTCGGTATAATTTTTATTGTCTACCGTTAAGACATTTTAGCACTTTATGAATTAAGCTTAATTATACTTTATTTATAGCAATGCATTAAAAATAAATGTGGATATGTGATTTAGATTACTGTTAAACTACTGTGATAATAATGTATGTAAAAGACAAGTAAAGACTGGTTAACCTGTTGGTTAAAGAATGATTGACATATACAAAATGGTGGGCCGACGGGCTTTCCTTTAAATACTGTAGTTTGGTGTTATCCTTTACTGATTCTTATGATATTGATTGTGAGTTATAAGGAGATGATTACTGT
>NW_021446022.1:0-210 GCF_001605985.2 Dendrobium catenatum
AATTTTATTTTTACTTTTTACATATGTTATAAAATGAAAATATTATAGTTGAAGGCTATATTATACGAGACGATAGAGTTAGAAACTTTTTCGTCTTAGCCTTGTATGGATATCCAATACACAAACATAATAAAAAGGAACACCATAATTTTTACATGGAAACCCTGTTAAGGGAAAAATCACGGGGCCACGCCCAGATGAAAGGATTGC
>NW_021446023.1:0-242 GCF_001605985.2 Dendrobium catenatum
AAGGAGTTGGGACCTCATTTGGAGTAAAATCACAAAAGGGCCTTTAATAAGGATTTTTTAAAAATTCAATAAATACATAAACTTTCAAACCTTCATAACTAAATCAATAAAAATCCAAATTGACCAAACTCACTTGCATTCAACTCATAATAATGTCTAATATGTATTAAAAATATCAAAATTCCAGAAAATCATTAATTTCAAAAAGTCAACAAACTGGTCAACTCTAGGTCAAAACTAGT
>NW_021446024.1:0-202 GCF_001605985.2 Dendrobium catenatum
AACCAACCTCTTCATGAAATTGCAAAAAAAAATTTGGAATGTTGTCCAAGAGATCTATTGTAATTTAGAAAATACAACACACTTTTTTAAAAAAATTAGATGTAAAATTAGAAATGTCTGACAACGAAAAAACTTTGTCACAAAGTACTACCAGTTGATTTTTTATTGGAAATAGATCTATTCTATAAAGTCAAATAGAGTT
>NW_021446025.1:0-751 GCF_001605985.2 Dendrobium catenatum
GAAAGGCCCATAATATCGTGGAGAGAGCTTCTCACTCCTTCTGCTAGCTAAAGTCTTCTGTTGGTAAGGCCGTAGCTTTAGGTACACCATTTCTCCCTCCTTGAATGTCACATCCTTGCAGTGAGCATCCGCCTTGGTCTTCATGATCTGCTGGGCTCTCAATAGGTGTTCCCTCAACTCTCCCAACACCTTATCCCTCTCCTCCAAGTATTGATCCACAAGATATACAGTGGTCGTCCCCTTCTGATAATTCACCAACGGTGGTGGGTCCCTCCCATAAAGAATCCTGAAAGGTGTGAACTGAGATGCGGTATGGTAGCAAGTGTTGTACCAATATTCTGCCCATGGAAGCCATTTGACCACTGCTTAGGCCTCTCTCCCACGAAGCATCTCAAGTAGGTCTCCACGCTCCGGTTCACCACCTCGGACTGTCCGTCTGTCTGTGGGTGGTATGTTGTACTGCACTTCAAGAATGTACCCTGCATCTTGAAGATCTCCTTCCAAAAAGAGCTCAAGAAAACTTTGTACCGATCTGAGACAATAGAAGTGGGGACCCCATGCAATCGAACCACCTCTCTGATGAAAGTAGAGACTACAGTAGGAGCTGAGAACGGGTGTCGTAGTGGAATGAAATGTCTATACTTGCTCAATCGGTCAACTACCACCATGATGACCGTATACCCATCAGACTTGAGTAATCCCTCAATGAAATCAATGGTGACTTCCTCCCAAATCTTGTTTGGAAGCACTA
>NW_021446026.1:0-261 GCF_001605985.2 Dendrobium catenatum
CTCAAACTAAAACCAATATCACCACATAGAAAATCAATGATACGGAAATTAAAGTGCGGAAGTAATAAAGAAAGAACACATTGGATTTATAGTGGTTCGTTCAAACCTTGACCTACGTCCACTCCTTGGAGGCACCCTCCAAGTATTGCACTTAAATCGTGACTCTCCTTTAACCCATAAAGCTAAGCGGAGAAGCCCTTACAAAATCACTTCCACCTTCCCCAGTGCGGCAGAGTCGCCGGGTCCTTTGACACCAAGGAG
>NW_021446027.1:0-432 GCF_001605985.2 Dendrobium catenatum
GTGATTTTACTTCTTTGTGAAAAGAATTTTTAAAATACCAATTCACTCCCCTCTTGGTTAGCTTGGTCCAGTTCTATAGGGCTTAACTTCCCTGATGAACTTTCAAGTGGTATCAAAGCCTCTTTCATAAAATAAGTTTTTAAAAGCTTTTGAATCTGATCCATGGCTAACTTTGGGATTTGAAACACTACAGAAGGTTATTCAATTACACGACCTCCATTGTTTGACAACTTACCTTTTGATTTCTGGAAAACCTGCATGTTAACATTTTTATAATTAACTGATTATCGCATATGGATGCTTATCAAAGAAGGTTATTCTCCACCTTCTCGTGAAATTAATGGTGTTAAAACTGAAATTGCTTTTACATAATGGACTTTCGATGAAAGAGATTTAGCCTAATTGAATGCAAAATGTTTGAACTATTTTTTC
>NW_021446028.1:0-332 GCF_001605985.2 Dendrobium catenatum
TTGTTGGCCATTATAAATAACGTTAACAAATTTCATCACCTATAATGTTGATACAAATTATTTCTCTAACAACCTTTTTTGTAATATGCACATATATGTGTTAATGTGTATTAGATTTTCTTATAAAATCAATGGGAAAAAAATAGAATTATGGCTGAAAAAATAATAACAATAGCATTTTCTGAATTAAAATTTCAACGGAAATGGCAGAAAAAAAGAATAAATCAGAAAAAAAGAATAAAGCAGAAAAAAAGAATAAAATTAATATTAAGGTAAAAACAAAAAAGGTACCGACGCGTCTGAATTAAACGACCGCAGTACTTAACTGCAAA
>NW_021446029.1:0-370 GCF_001605985.2 Dendrobium catenatum
TCTTGAAGATCAGGAGGTTTCAATCTGCTCCTCTGATCATAATTTGGTTTGTAGAGATCCACCAAATGTGCTTGATGAGAATGATATAGAAGAAACTGTAGAATCTTATCCTCCTCAACGAATAGTGATCTTTTGCTACAAACACTGGATAGAAGCACTATTACTTTCACACCTAAACTTGTAGAGGCAATTCTGCGAAGATCTCAGAGGCATGGCAGTTCTACTTTGCAATTTTTCTCTTGGGTTGGTAAACTGCCTAATTACACCCATAACACTAAAACATAAAATATGGCTATAAAAATTGCAGACAGTGGGAAGGATTTCAAGCATATAAGAACTCTTTATCACGAAATGAGGATAAAGACCTTGT
>NW_021446030.1:0-213 GCF_001605985.2 Dendrobium catenatum
TCTTCCCCAATTTGGGTTCGTCTTCCTCACCTACCCCATCACTGCTGGGATGAATCCAATATCACTAGAATTGTCTCTAGGATTGTAACTCCATTACTAGTAGATGGCAATATGTTCAGGTGGGGAAGAAGAGAATTTGCTAGAGCATGCATCCGAGTTAATTTGAACTCTAAACATCCTACTGGAATATGGGTTGAAGGGTTGTATGGTAGA
>NW_021446031.1:0-696 GCF_001605985.2 Dendrobium catenatum
AAATTCATGCATCATATAGGAAATTAAAGAAAACTCAGGCTAGCTTGAAATTAGAATTTTTAAATCTACAAAAAGAGCATAAAATTTTGATTAAAGACCATCAAACGATTAATTCAAATCATATGACTTTACTTGATGAATTTGATGAGTTAAACAAAAATCATTGTGAATTAGTTGAAAAGCATGGTGCATTAAAAGTTTCACACACATCACTTGAATCTGATTTTAAGAAGTCTAAGGAGATGGAGAAAAATTTGAGGATTGAAAATGAAGTCTTGAAGAACACTAATTTGAAGATTCAAAATGAATTAGAAGCATGTAAGAAAATTAGGATGACACATACTTTTGATCAATTGCTAACATCTAGGAAGAGGCATTATAACTCAAACCACTTAAGAAATCCCTTTCCTAGAGTTAGATGTTTTTCATGTGGCATGCTAGGACACATCTCAAACACTTGCACAGTTCACCATAGTATACATTGGGTGTGGAGACCTAAGGTGCATGATCCACATCATATCACACATACATTGCATTCTACTCTTCATAAGAATGAACCCAAACCTGCTTGGGTTCCTAAATCTAACATTTGGTAATTTTGAAGGAGGGCTCTCATAAAAGGCCTCGTGAGAGTATGTGGTACCTGGACAGTGGATGCTCTCTCGACATATGACTGGTGATGCCAGCCAGTTTATT
>NW_021446032.1:0-274 GCF_001605985.2 Dendrobium catenatum
CTCAACAAGTTTTGATGTCGCTTCTCCTAACGGAGTTTTGTCTCAAATATGTTTGACATCCTGCAATATCATGAGGAGTCAAGCAAGCCTATTGATAACATGGTCTATGATGAAAAGGTTTTTTCTGTATGTGATGATAAGGTCGCAAAAAATATAAAGTCCCAACAACCTCCAAGCTCGAATGTGACTAAAAAGTCTGCTATGGGCAAGCAAGAAAAAAAAAAACCCATTCACACACTTCATCCTGATGCTACTTCCCTCTATTACAACTTTT
>NW_021446033.1:0-243 GCF_001605985.2 Dendrobium catenatum
AAGGGGCGATCTCATTCCAAAGGAGTAAAAAGAACTCGAGTAGCGAGGGGGCACCTCAACTACAGAAGGCAGGACTATGCCTGGTAAAACTAATCCTCAAAGAGGCTACAGTAGTGAACCCATACTAACTGATGGGGACCCTGTAAGAGGTAGAAACAAGATCAAAACATCCAAAGGACCTCTCCGGCAGCTAGGAGTCGGATCTCAATGGAAAAAAAAAGTGGTAAAAGTACCTGAAAGAGC
>NW_021446034.1:0-246 GCF_001605985.2 Dendrobium catenatum
GAGTAAACCAAAAGGAATTCAACTCCATTAAGAATCTTATATTACATAAAAATATTAAACATCCAAAAATCATTCAAATTTAAAAGTCAACAATATGGTCAACCTTTAGTTAAAATTTTAGTCAAAACTTTAAAAATTCATAACTAATATTAAAAAACTTAAATTATAGCAAAATCAAAGCCTAATTAGTCACAAAAAATCTAATATTTAACAAAAATATCAAAACTTTAGAAACAAATTTAAGTC
>NW_021446035.1:0-452 GCF_001605985.2 Dendrobium catenatum
ATGTACCTTCCACCTCAGCACAAGGTGGACCTCCCCGTTCAGTAGACATGGATGCCACAGTTTTACAGTTATAGACTCAGATGGCAGAGATGGCTAGAGCCATGGCGGCGATGACCGCCCAGTTGACGGCATTTGGGGGCTACACCCCATGTCATGGATGTAGGTACTCCTACTACATCCAGAGACGAGCCAGCGGTACCACAATTACCAGTTCCAGAGTTTGTTAGAGTTGATAGAGTTCAGAGGGTAGTTCCGATGTCTCCCCCACCAGTACAATTGAGTGTGCCAGTCCAGGGTCAGTGAGTACAGTTGTCACCAGTTCAGATTCAGAACATGATTGTGCAGAGGGTTGACCAGGCTATCTCTTCTAGAAAGTCTGTAGATTCTGTTAGTAGGGGTCGTCCCTACCCGATAGAGTATGAGTGGGAGCCTTACCCCGCTGGTTTTGTTCC
>NW_021446036.1:0-250 GCF_001605985.2 Dendrobium catenatum
GAGGGGATTTCAGGGCTTGGAAACAGGATGAAAACTGTGGAAAAAAACTTGGAATTTCCTAACCTCGCGCACCTCTTCTTCAAGATCTCAAAGGGAGATTGTAACAATGTCGGAACTCACAAAAAAATCCACGATGTTCCCCTCAAGAACTCACAAAGAGAACTAGGGAAACGGAGAAGTCACAAAGAGATCAAAGTAGAAATTTTATTCAATAATTCATTACCTCATACAAGAAACAAGAGCCATATAA
>NW_021446037.1:0-217 GCF_001605985.2 Dendrobium catenatum
TATAAAAAGACTGATTTTATTAATATTGAATTTATCGATTACATCCCAGAATTTGCTGTAAAGTAAAGGTGGCTAGGCTCCACCGACAACAAGCCTGGGTTCTAAGCCTATAAAGAAATAGAATTAAATATAACTGCTTATGGTCGTCAGGCTCCGGGTCTTCTATGGAATTCCAAAAATGAACATCCTCCTGAGGGAGGATATTACTTTTTGGAGC
>NW_021446038.1:0-389 GCF_001605985.2 Dendrobium catenatum
CCCCCTTTGTGATTCTTACTAAAAAAGGACTTGATTAACATCTAAAAACGGGCTCCAAAAATCTCAGATTTCAAAAGTAGCCGTTATTGTTCGTACAGTACGATTCAACATCGTACAATACGATCTTCATAAACAGACTTCGTCCTGGTACGAAGATGTACAAACAGTTAAAAAACAATTTGTACTGTATGGTACGATCCACAAAATACTGTTCGTACAGGATGATGGTCTGGACGATCAGATGTCATCTCTGTTCATCGTATGGTACGATCCCTATCGTACAGTACGATGAGACAAAAATCAAGAGATCGTCTAAGACGATATTCGGGACGATCAAACTTCGTCTCTGTTGATCGTATGGTACGATCCGGTTCGTACAGTACGATGTT
>NW_021446039.1:0-1218 GCF_001605985.2 Dendrobium catenatum
GCCACAGTCCCCTCCTAAGTTAAGGCAAAGAATTGCTCATAGAAGTCTCCTCCCACATAGGCTCGGAAACGCTCCAATAAGCAATCTTTGAACTCTCTCCAGCTCCGGATGGGCTCCCTCCTGTCACGCCATTGGTACCATGCCAAGGCTTTTCCTTTCAAACACAATCCCGCGGCTGTCAGCTTCTCTTCCTCTGTCAACCCATTGACAACAAAGTAACGCTCCACCTTGTAGATCCAGCCATGGCCTTCTTCACCATCAAAGACGGGCATCTTCAGCTTCCTCATCAGTGGGTCTCCTCCGTTTATCATGTATCCTCCATAACCTCCCATTCCTCGAAGGGGAAGAGTTCCCCAAATGTCCCGATCATCCCTCCGACGATTATACTCGAATCCCTCTTCATACTCTCCTCTTCTCCCTTCAAAATCATCACCTCAACGCTGAATTCCTTCAAATTCAGCACCTCGACGATGACGTTCCTCCCTTATTCCTTCAAAACATCCCCTCGACGCTGAATTCTTTCAAAATCAGCACATCGACGATTGAATTCTTCCCTCCTTCCGACCAAATCAGCCTCCCGTTGGTCGTATCCCCTACTCATCTCTTCTCTAGAAAGTGGTTCTAGAGGGGGCATGTCGTTATATTCAGCTCTAGGATCTCCACCTCCGAATTTCTCCTCCCCCGCAAAGGGTTCGGATTTCCTCCCATGCCATGGCCGTCGATGGTCTCTCTTACTTCCGATGTCGCCGGATTGATCTTCATTTCAAGTAATTTCTTCATCATTTTTTCCAACACAGTGAACTTCCCCTCCAACTTTTCATTATTGGAGCTGATTTGATTTTGGAAATCGAAAAATCTTCCCTCCAAATCGGATTTCAATTGTCCGATTTCACCTTCCAAGACTTCTACCTTCTTCCCAGCCATCGTTCTTCCCAAGAATCTCAAGGATCTTATTTCGGGAACGAAGAAACTGCTGAAATTTTCAGGATTTCAGCCGCCAACGGTCCCAAAAATGACGCTCTGATACCAATTTGATAGGAAATACTTGAGTTCGCAAGCCTAAGGTTATACTTGAGTTCTCAAGCAATCCTAACCTAAATCGGTGAACAAACATCAGCCAAATGGCTGTCCACAGCAGGAAAACAGCAGAAATCTGCTGTTTACAGCAGAAAAAACAGCATTAGTCCGGGGAAAATCTGAGAGAAACTCAAGAAAAGA
>NW_021446040.1:0-270 GCF_001605985.2 Dendrobium catenatum
ACCTAAATCTAAGAGATCTCAAATTTCAGCCAAATTTCATATGCCCAAACCCTAGCCAAATCAATTATTTAATGCATACAATTCAAAAGGAATTCCCTAAACAGTCCCTGCAATCAATTTCCCTCCTAAACTTCCTCAAATTTCCTTCCTGAAACCGTCCCGCAAGACGTGCGTCTCGCGCGCGGCTTCCTCCCAGGAGGAGCTGTTTTGTGATTTTGCCCGTGAACCGGTCTCGCCTGGACCGGTCCAATGGACCGGTCTAACAATACT
>NW_021446041.1:0-401 GCF_001605985.2 Dendrobium catenatum
AAATTTAGAGTTCTTCTTTCTCTGTAGATTATACTTTTCGATATTATTTTGTACTGTATGATATTATTTTGTATCGAACACGTTCGTACTGTACGATTTATTTAAATACTTACTTAATTTAACCCGTGATTAGTGTAAGAAATTCAGGCTTATTTATAATTTGAATATCGTACTATATGAACCAATTCGTACAATATGAAGAACATAGACAAATTATAATCATCCCAGGGATCGTCCTAGACGATCTCTTAGTTTTCGTCTCATCGTACTATATGATGTCAATCGTACCATACGATAAACAGAGGCGGCATTTGATCATCCCGGCCATCATCCTGTACAAACAGTATTATTGTTGATCGTACCATACGATTTAAAATTGTACTATACGAATGTTTTTGAAC
>NW_021446042.1:0-444 GCF_001605985.2 Dendrobium catenatum
CTAGACGAAGAAGAAGCAGAGCGATCCTTGAAGCAACACTTATGAATCCCCTCATAAGCTCCCCCTCAAAAGATTCTCTCTATCTCTATCTCTCTCTCTCTCTCTCTCTTTATCTCATCAAGGTCTTCTCAGGTCAAGGTAGCAGCAGAAGATTATTCAAAAATGTTGAACAAGAGCTCTTAAATAGAAGAGCTTTAAAAGAGCTCATTAATTGCGAGTTGCCGACTATATCGTCCAGGCCGATATGGACATCATTCTGGCCGATCAGTACAAATCTCAGAAGATAGGCCAGAGCATCGCCCTGAATACAAACTGGAAGATTGAAAATTGACTTGATCGTCCAGGA
Organism: Dendrobium catenatum; assembly: GCF_001605985.2. Taxonomy (NCBI): domain Eukaryota; kingdom Viridiplantae; phylum Streptophyta; class Magnoliopsida; order Asparagales; family Orchidaceae; genus Dendrobium; species Dendrobium catenatum. The sequence continues at coordinate 347 of NW_021446042.1, forward strand.
CGTTCTCACGATCATCCAGGCTGATCAGTTCAAATCAGAGGAAAATCGTCTAGAGCATCGTCCTGAATTTGTGCTGGCCGATATTTATCATCCAGAAG
>NW_021446043.1:0-228 GCF_001605985.2 Dendrobium catenatum
CTCGCTTGCACTCACTCGCTCTTTCTTTCTTTCTTTCTCTCTCTCTCTCTCCCTCTCTCTCTCTCTCCCTCTATCTTTCCATCTCTCCCTCTCTTGCTCTTTCCCTTGTTCCCTCTTGTTCATTCTTGTTCTTTCTCTAGCTAGCTCTTTCTCTAGCTTTCTCTCTCTTTCTCTCTCTCTCTCCCCCCTCTCTCTCTCTCTCTCTCACTCTTTCCCTCGCACTCTCTC
>NW_021446044.1:0-475 GCF_001605985.2 Dendrobium catenatum
AAAATGTCATCCATTATTAAATCCAAACAGTGAGCAGAACAAGGAGTCCAATAAATATGAGGATATTTGTCCCTCAATAATTTTTCTGTTATGTCATTATAATTTAAGTTAAGATATATACAAATTCTTTATGAAATAACATAACTTTTGAATAAAAGTTGTGATAAACCTGCAAGAACATTTTCGGATGCATTATCAGCGACCTGTGGTCCAATAACTTCGATGTACTTGCAAAAAAGTTCAAACATTTTCATAGCATTCTTGGAGAAAGAACTAGCATCAATTGATTCTATGAATGCACTACCTCTTGGACAATTAACAAGAAAATTGATTAAGCTTTTCCCATTCCTCGACGTCCATCCATTTGACATTAGAGAACAACCATATCGTACACAATCTTCTTGATGGCGTCGCAAAAGCTCATGTGTATGTCCAACATCTTTCTTCAAACAAGTAACTCGTACCTCATGATAAC
>NW_021446045.1:0-488 GCF_001605985.2 Dendrobium catenatum
TTGAACTGTAGCTAGATGGAAACATAATCTAACAATTCCTGAAGTTTGGAGGCTCCATGCATTGTAGATGTGCTACAGTTTTAAATTTAAATTTAAAGTTAAAAGGGGCATAACTTACAATCCAACCGTCGGATTTTTGATTTCTTGGTCTTGTTGGAAAGCGGAAGATGTCCTCTTCAACTTTGGTGAAGACCCCAAGAGCTAGATCTAGCTGGATTTGGAGTTATTCTGAAATTTCCTGATTCTCTCTCTAAACTCTCTCTCTTCACCAATGAGTGATTTGGAGGCCAAGATCTTGTGGGGAAAGGCTTGGGAAGGCTAGGGAAATAATTGGAAAAGGTTTTTTGAGGGTCTTGAATGCTGAGATAGCTCTTGGATGAGATATGGATTGAATGAGAGAGAGTTAAAAAGGGGATTTGCATGTATTAAGATGTTTCCTTATTAAAGCCATCTTAGTGGATTTGGATGGTTGGGATTGACTGCATGAG
>NW_021446046.1:0-311 GCF_001605985.2 Dendrobium catenatum
AAAGCAAAAGGAGTTGAGTTCTCTGCCTTGTCGGGGTTGGCATAAAGAAGTTTTAGTAAGGTCTTCTCCGCATTGTTGTGGGAACAAAAGGAGAGTCACATTTTACGTGCAATACCCGGAGGTCACCTCCGAGGAGTGGACGTACGTCGAATTGACCAAACCACTATAAATTCTATGTATTCTTTTCTTACTATGTTCCGCATTTATTTTTCTGCACGATGATTTTTTTGTGGTGATATTGGTTTGATTTTTATTTGTGCTTTGCTTAAGAAAATTTTTAAATTAATAATTTACCCCCCCCCCCCCCTCTT
>NW_021446047.1:0-216 GCF_001605985.2 Dendrobium catenatum
CAAACGAAAAAAACAGACCAAAAAGGAAAAAACAACACACCAAAGACAAAACCAACATTAACCCTCCGTGACAGAGAGCCCCAGATTGTCAAAACTAACCAAAGACAAAAGCTGATAAGGCAAATTATCAATCTGAAACTCAAAATTACTACTACAAGTGCGACCAAAATTCGCTAACAAATCAGCACAAGCATTACCTTCACGCAGGATATGATT
>NW_021446048.1:0-210 GCF_001605985.2 Dendrobium catenatum
ACGGTTTCCCCAGCAGAAACCAAACACCTCTTGACCAGATAAGATCAAAGTCTTCTCTACAAGAAAATTGAAATAGGAAAAAACCATCATTCAAGGAGAGGAGCTGTACCGAACCTGAAAGATTCCAAGTCTTCTTGATCGCTCCCGAGAGAGCTTCGTAGAAAGGTCTACGGCCCACCGAATAGCCGACCAAACAAAGGCTCCAATCTT
>NW_021446049.1:0-291 GCF_001605985.2 Dendrobium catenatum
TACTTATGAAGGAACTAATGAAGTAAAGCAATCTAGACTAAATATCTTGTTACATGTCTATGAATTATTTTGTATTAAACTAAATGAATCTATTTCTAACATGTACACAAGATTCACTCAGATAGTCACTTCTTTGAATGCATTAGGAAGGAAACTAACGAATGCTGAAATGGTTAAAATTCTTCATTGTTTGCCTAGTACATATGATGCTAAAATAACTGCTATTACAGAGTCAAAATATTTAAATATTTACTCTATTGACAATCTTCTTGGATCACTAATTACTTAATA
>NW_021446050.1:0-244 GCF_001605985.2 Dendrobium catenatum
GTGCCTAAAAGACGATTTTCCACTCCCTGTATCCGAATACCTAGTTGACAACACTTCCAACTACGACATGTTCTCCTTCATGGATGGATCGTCAAGATACAATCAAATCAAAATGGTGCCCGAAGATGAAAAACATACATTATTTAGGACGCACATCGGAATTTTCTGCTACACAGTCATGCCCTTTGGCCTGAAGAATGCTGATGCCACCTACCAGCGGGTGATGACTCACATATTTGATGAT
>NW_021446051.1:0-315 GCF_001605985.2 Dendrobium catenatum
GTCACAATAAAAAAAAATAATATAAAAAATATAAAAAAATAAATGAAGTAATGGGTCAAATAGAATTTGCATGTAATTATATGGATAATCATGTTACTAGAAAATGCCCATTCCTAAGCCGAATCATAATATGTACTTTGTTGTCATTCACCTTCATGGAGTACCTCACAACTTAACCTATGATAGAAACATCAAGAGTTATTCTCAGTGACGGAGCCAGAAAATTTATCAAGGGGGGCATAAAATTTTCCCTCAACTTTTTTCATCCGGGCTTGGGATCGGCATAGACAGTTTTAAAATTTTTTTATTAATAAT
>NW_021446052.1:0-746 GCF_001605985.2 Dendrobium catenatum
ATTCATGAAAGCTTGGGTACAAATCTGCATTTCAGTATAGCTTTTCATCCTCAGACTGATGGTCAATCTGAAAGAACCATTCAAGTATTGGAGGATTTATTGAAATTATGTGTTTTGGATTTCAAACGCAGCTCGGAAGATTGCATACTATTTATAGAATTTGCCTACAACAACAGTTACCAATCCAGTATACAAAAGGCACCATATGAAGCACTTTATGGTAGAAAGTGCAGAACCCCCTTCACTTGGGTTGAGGTAGGAGAAAGACAGTTATTGGGCCCAGAACTTGTGGAGGAAGTAATAGAGAAAATTAGATTAATCAGAGATAGTTTAAAGGCTGCTCAGGATCGACAGCAAAAATATTATAACCCCAAACATAGAGCAGTAGAGTTTGAAGTGGGTGACTTCGTATTCTTGAAGGTTAAACCTATGAAGGGTACAGATAGATTTGGTAAGGGAGGCAAATTGAGTCCTAGGTTTATTGGACATTTTGAAATTGTTGAAAGAATTGGAAAAGTTGCTTACAGGCTTGCTCTTCCAGCTGACATGTCAAATATACATAACGTTTTTCATGTGTCACTGCTAAGGAAATGGGTTACAGATGCCCATCAACGAATCTCACATGATGATATTGAGCTATAGAAGAATCTGACTTATATAGAAGAACCTGAAAGAATACTAGATTTTGATACTAAACAGCTCAGAAATTGTCAAATTCCCTATGTTAAAGTGAAATGGAAATACAG
>NW_021446053.1:0-372 GCF_001605985.2 Dendrobium catenatum
TACCTATCTTATTGACTATGGATTCGTTGCAAGCTCAGTAGATCCCTCACTGCTCTATTACAATCAAAATTCTACTCAGATGTACATTCTAGTCTATGTTGACGACATCTTAGTAATTGGTTCGAATACATCAGCCATTCAAACATTGCTCTCAGCTCTCCATTTTTGCTTTAACATGCACAATTTGAGGTCTGTCAACTACTTTCTTGGTCTTCATGTGACCTATCAAGACTCTGGCATTCATCTCAATCAAACAAAATATGCAACTGATATCCTTTGATGTGCTGGCATGATTGACTGTAAGCCAATTTAAACTCTGCTTCCTTCAAAGCATCCATCAGCTCTTGTCAGTTCGTCTCCATAATCCGAACC
>NW_021446054.1:0-6165 GCF_001605985.2 Dendrobium catenatum
TTTTTAACAAATTAATTTTTAAAGTTCTCATGAATCATCTTATTTCTATTTTACCTAGAATTATATCACCTTCTTGATGGGGTTTATGACTGGTAGGTCCATTATGGATAATATTTTATTGGCCCAAGAATTTTGCCAAGACCTAGATGTTAGGGCCAGAGGGGGTAACTTGATTTTGACCAAGGCCTATAATAATATTGATTGGTCCTTTCTTTATCACATTCTAAATTTCTTTGGCGTTAATTCAATTTTTATTAATCTTATTAGGAATAGTATTAAAGGTGTTTATTTCTATATTATTGTGAATGGTTCTAGTAACGGTTATTTTAAATCTTGTCACAATTTAAGACAAGGTGATCCTATTTCTCCTACTCTCTTTATTATTTCGGCTGAATTCTTATCTAGGGGCCTTACCAATCTTTTTGAGAATACTCCTATTCTTTATTTTAGAATGTTGGGTGGTTTTCCCTTATCTTATTTATGCTTTGTTGATGATTTTATTGTTTTTACTAATGCTTATGTTAATAGGATTCATAAGCTTATGGATTTTTTCTATCAATTTCAATGGGTTAGTGGCTTATCTCTTAACAAAAACAAAATATTTTTAATTGCTTCTAAGAGAATTACCAATAATTGTATTATTTCCATTAAATATTAACTGGTTCTTTGCATGGCCAATTACCTATTAAGTATCTTGGTGTTCCTCTTTTTAAAGGTAGAAAGAAAACCTTTCTCTTTTATGATCTTATTTCTTATGTTCAGAATAAACTTTTATCTTGGGATTCTAATTTTTTGAGTTTTGGTGGTAGAGTTACTCTTATAAAAAGTGTTCATTATTCTTTGCCAGTGTATAGTTTTCAAACTATTTTTTTTACTCAAGTAATTTACAATAGAGTGCATATGCTCATCAATAAATTTTTTTGGAAAGGTTCTTCTACTAATTACAAAATTGTTTGCGCCACTTGGGATAAATGCTGTGGTGTTTTGGAAGAATGTGGTTTTGGCTGTAAGAATAAGAATTATTTGGCTATGGCCTTTTTCTTTAAATTGTGGCATATTTTTCTTGCTAAAGTTAGCCTTTGGGCTAAATTTATGTATGTCATGTATTGTGTTGGTAAGCACCCAACTACTTGTCATTTTAATCAAGGTAATTCTAGAGTGTGGTAAAGGCTTTGCAAGCTTAAATGGGCTGTTGAGCCTTACTTTTCTTGGGGGGTTTTCTTTTATCACATTCTAAATTTCTTTTGGCAAGATATTTGGTTGGGTAAACAGTCTATTGACTCCATTATGAATTCTTCTTCTAATGCGGCTATTAAGGTAAATTCTTTCTTTTCTGATAATTTGTTGGGACTATGAAAAGCTTTCTAATGTTGTTCCTAATTTTATTATTCATCAAACTTTGAACCTGCCTATCAATCTGATTCTAAGGATATTATCTTATGTGATCTCTCTAATGATGGTAGCTTTCACTTAAAGAATGCTTGGCATGCTTTTAGAACTAGGAAAAAATATTGCTAATATTTTCTTTATGATTTGGCATAAAAGTATTTTGTCTACTGTGGTCATGTTTTTCTGGAGAATTGTGCTTAAATTTGTCCCTACTGATGATAATCTCATCAAAAGAGGTTTTATTTTGCCTTCCTAATGTCAATGTTGTTGCCATTTGGAAAATATGCATCATGTTTTTATCTCTGGTCCTATTGCTATTAAAACTTGGGTTTATTTTAATGACATTTTTTAATAAAATTACTTTAATGCTCATTTGTCTCTTTATGCTATGTTTAATGCTTGGTTCATTAAGTCTAAGGGTCATATCATAAATGTTGTTCCTACTCTCATTTTATGGTTTTTATACTCAGAAAGGAATAACTATTTATTTAATGGTGTTCATATGAATCATCATAAGGTGATCCAGGATGTTAAATATAAGGTTTTGGCTCTTTGCTTCCTTTTTAGAAAACTTCTGAATTGCCTTATCATCAAGGAAATGTCATCTTCATCCTCAGGCTGAGACTGATCACTCTCTAAGTCATTAGCTTTTAACACCATGTTCTTCTCCTTTCGCTTCTCACCTGCATCAATATGTCTCTAAGTCACTCCTTGCTCAAAAGGAATTAGTGATCTAAGAAGATTATTAATAGAATAAACATTTAAATATTTTGATTCCATTATAGGAGTTATCTTTGCATCATAAGTAGTAGGCTAACAATAAAGAATTTTATTTACTTTCTCATCATTTGTTAGTTCCTTACCAAAAGCATACAATGAGGTGATAAAAAAAATTGTATGAAACATGTATACATGTCAGTGATTAATTCATTTGGTTTCATACAAAATAGTTCATAATCATGTAGCAAAATATTCAATCTAATTTTTTTAACTTTGTTAGTCCCTTCATATGTGATACAAAGTCTGTCCCAAATTTCTTTTCCAATTTTATAGGTAGAGACACGCATATAGTCTTAGATTTATGTGCACAAAAAAAATTGTTCAAACATTTTGCTTTAAACTAAGTTAATTATTTTTCTTTTATAGTCCAATTAGTAAATAGTGTTTTAGTTCTAATGCCATCTAAAAGACTAGTTGGCCTAGCATATCTTTCATGTACCAAAATCCACATGCGATAGTCAAGTGATTGAAGAAAAGTAGATATACATGCTTTCCAAAAATTGAAAGGGATGTTATCAAACAATGGAATTCTAGTGATCAAATACTCTTCAAGTGTGTTACGATTTCCAAAAGTAGCCATGATCATTTTCAAAAAGTTGTCTAAACCTTAGTTTTTTAAATTAGGCTCTTATATCATATGAAAGTCCATATAGGTTATTAGGCCTTAAATAATTATGGGCTAACCAAGAAAAATTTCATGGTAGATTATAAAATCGTTGTTATAATTCTAAGCACAGTAAAAGTTTTATTAAACTAAACTTTTTAACCACAAAATTAAAAATGTAGAAAGTTAAAAATGTTGTAAATAAAAATAAAAGAAAATAGAAATTTATAGTGGTTTGATCCAACTAGACTTATCTCTACTCCCTGAAGACTCTCTCTCATGTATTGCACAATTACCAAAGTGACTCTCCTTTTGCTCCCACAACAAGAAGAAGAAGCCTTTACAATTAACCACTCTTCCACCAATCCCTCATGCGGTAAAGAACCGTCATCCTTTCACACCCTCCTGGTGTCGGCAGAGAACCGTCATCCTTTCACACCCTCCTGGTGTCGGTAGAGAACCGTCATCCTTTCATACCCTTCTGGTGTCAGAAGATACTTCATCCTTTCACACCCTCCTGTTAGCAGTATAGATCCAAATCTTCTTCAACGATGTTCTCTAGCGACTTCAAAGAAGTAAGGAAGAGATTTGACAAAACTTATAAAGAGATCCTCACCTTTGGGAAACCTTGTGAACCCTTCATAAATTCCTCATGCAAGATCTCTTTCCACACTCTCAAACACTCTCCCAAATCACTCTCACACTTTCCCTCAAAGAAAAAAATGAAGAAAAATATGTCCACAGTAAGTTTTTAGGACCTTATATAAGAAAGACACAAAAAATCATCAAGCAAATTACAAATTTCAATTTGACCATCCATGATCGTACATTACGATTGCATATTATACATACCATCAATATAAAATTTATTTGTATGATCCTGTACGAACCAATTTTGAACTTTGATTTACCTATGCACAAATTAATATCATATAATGCAAACAGTTAAAACTTGAACAAATTCATCTGGTACAACTCTATACGAACCAATTTTGTGCACTGCAAGTCATCTGTATGAACCCAATATTGTATAGTATGATCTATTTTAATCAAATCATGTTTCATTTGATATGAAATTGGATGAGTCCATTTTGTACTCTAGAAGTCATTTATATGAACCCAAGTTCGTACAGTATGAACAGTTCAAAAAAATTACCTATTACTATGGACAAAATGATACGTACCAATTTCATAATCTAGATATTGTCTATATGAAGCTAAGTTTATACAGTACGAACGGTTGAAAAAAATCTCTTGTTCGTATAGATGAAATGTTACACACCAATTTTGTACTATAGATGTTGTATGTACAAAGGTAACTTCATACAGTATGAATAATACTTAGAACATTTTTTAATCATGATTTGATCAACTGATTTTTAAAGAAACGCTCAGGTCAAATTATCTCGTATGAACCAAAATTATATAGTACGATTAGTTTTTAAAAAATACAAATTTTTAACACTCCCCAGTGTGTGTGCGCACGGTTATCCAATTACAATCACACTCTCTCAAACTCAAGCAAAATATAAAAAGTACAGACTTCAAATACAATAAACTCTAATCTAATCTATTTTGAAGTCTTTAGTAGTATGAAATAGAAGTTTCATGAAATGTTAGTACACAAACAACAAAACCAATATTTCTAATATATGTTCGAAGAAAATAGTAATCAATACAATAATATTTTGGAATAATAAAAAATAACACATAATATGAAAACATAGTTATGAAAAATAAGTTGCAACAAATATTATCAAAAAAGTTGGATAAATTATAAAATGGCCTTCCGTAGTGTTCTTATTTCTAAAATGTGTCACAGATCATTTTCCTATAAGGTTTCTAAGACTTTATTTTGAGTAAAATGATCTGACACAAATTAAAAGTTTGATATGGATGTTAGGCCTAAGTGAACTTGTCCCTAGGTACACCGATGTGGCAACAATGCTATCCCTTAATTCAAAATCTAATAAACTTTTCAAGAGTTACAATAATGGTGATAAAAAATTAATAAACACAGTGTAATATCAATCACAAATCTACAACATGCAATTGTCATAGAAATAAAGTATAATAAAATAATGTTTATAAATAAATAAAAACAAACACCTTAAAATTATAGTGGTTTGTCGAAACCATTACCTACATTCACTCCCTGGAATCCTCCTATTCGAGTATTACATTATTTCTATAGTGTCTCTTTTTTAGCCCCTCCATCTAGGTGGAGAAACCCCTTACAAATTTTCTTCCACCAATCTAGTGTGGTAGAGGTCTAATCCTTTTCACCCTACTTGTGAGGAAGTGAACATGGAATCGTTTTCACTATCCTTGTGAGGTAGAGAACCTAGAAACCTTTTCACCCTCCTGGTGAGGCAAAGAACCTTGAAATCCTTTTCATGCTCCTAGCAAGGTAGAGAACCTTGGAATCCTTTTCACCTTCCCAAGTGTGATAGAGCAGTCATTTCCTTTATCACCAAAGAGATTTTCTTCCCAAAAATTTCCCTCAAGATAAACCTTGATGAATGGAGAAACTCAGGTGCAAGTTTGCCAGAGCAATCGTGTGAACCCCTCTCACACTCACTCCCATGAAACCCAAAAGGTTCTTCCCCCTTTCCCGAACTCAAACCTTTCTCTCTCTAGATCAAGCCTCTCTCTTTAATTTTTCAGAAGGAACATCTCAATGAATGGAAAAAATACTCTTATAAAGTGTTATGAGAAAGCTTAAATAGAATCTTCATTAAATCCTAGAAAATTAATTATATTGTTTCAATAATGGAGAAATATAGAGAGAAAAAGGAGAATCTACATATGATATTTATTGAATTAGAGAAAGTATATGATAAAGTTCCAAGAGATGTGCTATGGAGAGTTCTTGAAAACAAAAGAGTTAATAATGCTTATATTCAAATAATTAAAGATATGTATGCAGAAGCTATTACTTGGGTTCAAACACAAGGTGATTTGACCATGTATTTTCGTATTTTGGTTGGATTACATCAAGGATCAGCCTTAAGTCCATATCTTTTTGCTTTAGTTATGGATGTTCTCACTAAACATTTGCAAGAGGATGTACCTTGGTGTATGCTTTTAACTGATGATATTCATCTTATTGATAATACTAGAGAGGGAGTTAAAGATAAACTTGAATTATGGAAGTCAACCTTAGAGTCTAAAGGTTTTTTCTTGAGTAGATCTAAAATTGAATATATAGAGTGCAATTTTAGTATCAATAAACATAGTGAGGGGATTGTGACTTTGGGCGATCAAGTTATTAATAAGAGTGCATGCATTAGATATCTTGGATCTATTATTCCGAGTGATGGTGAAATAGATGGGGATATTATCAATAGAATTCAAGTTGGATGGTTGAACTGGAAGAATGAATCAGGCTT
>NW_021446055.1:0-6895 GCF_001605985.2 Dendrobium catenatum
GATACAGTAATTGTTGATTATACCATAAATTCATCCGTTTAGACCCAGTTAATTGTTCAACTACTGCTTTCTCGTAGTTCACGACGGCATGGCGCGTGAGTTTATTCCAACCCCTTTCCTCTGGGGCTAACTAATAGCCGCTCGTCAGGCTGCGGTTACCGTTGCACGTCGCAATGCGGACTAGCGAGGTTCTCCGGACTTAAAGTACTCTATCATGATTGTCAGAATTGGTTGGAATTAATAGATGAAGATGGAATGATGGTATAACCCAGGAGTTTGGTGTTGACACTGTTTTATGGAGTTCGTTAGAAGAATTTTATTAGCCTATTAAGAATTCTGGAATTTGGAGAGTTAATAAGTTTTGGAGGTTATCACGGACACGCTAACTAAGGGTAAACTTTGACTTTTCAAAATTAGAGTTATCTTAAAGGTTTTCAGATTTTAATAAATACTGAGCCTATTATGGTTTGTTAGACAGTTGGTGATATTCAATTTGAGGTTTTCTATCAAAAGTTATGATTTTAGAAGTTTTAACGCCGATTTTGACCTGAGTTGACCCAAAAATGGTGAAACTTTTTCGCGTATAAATCTATAAGTTCGCTAATTTTCTGGACCAATAACAGATTTGCCCTAATCATTTTCATTACAAATGAAACAAAATCACACTAGATTAGAGTTGTATGCTCAAGTTAGATAGTATCTAATATTCAATTTGCTGTGACTTTTAAATTTGTAAAAACTATGTCAAGCTGTGATAATCTGAATTAGATGAGGAGAGAAGTTTTGGGTGTTGAATTTAATGATAATTTCTAGAGGAAATGTTTAATTCTGGTCCCATCTTACATTGCAGGCTTTGCTTCATAAGTACACTCTCCAACTTCTCAGAGACACTAGCGGACCTCCCAAGGCACGGCTCACTAGGTAAGTTATCGACTATATTAGAAGTTTTATGATAAAAAAGATAATTTTGTGGTGTCTTTTTAGTGTTCACATCTGTTTTTATATCTCTTATATGGTTTTTAAAGTTTATTGTTTGGAATTTCTATCTATATATATTTACATAAGTGAGATTTATGAGCTTAATAAGACATTAAACTTAACATTCATGCATTCTAGACTAGAGAGCCAAGAGATTAAGAAGCTAATTGAAATAGTGAGAGAATGATTATAGGGATTCTGGTCAGTAGAGAGGAATTTTGTTTATTGATTTTTGAATTTAAGTGGATTTCAACCAACACACTTCAATATCAAACGTTATAAGTGAAGGGTTTTTAAAGGCTTAATGTTAGGGTTTAATAAATTATAAGATGGTGGAGAGTCGACATAATATATATGTTTCTCATAGATGGATATAATATATCTTATGACGTGTAAAACTTTAGTACATTTTTGTGTGAGTGTCAACGTAGCCAGATACGTTGTAATTGGATATGATTTTCGCATAGTTAGATTTTGGTAGACTTTCGTAGAAATTTTTTATTGGGAGAGAATTTATTGAGAATTTTATTCGTCCACATTAACAAATGATTGTTAAAGGATGAGAGATGACTCACCTAATTAAATTTCTAGTTTATGCGTAATTAAGATCAAAATGTATGTCACAATCAGTAATGTGAGTTCAAATCATTGGGTTCATTAGGACACTTGTCGTTTTGCCTCATAGATTAATGGTAATTATGTTTTCAGCTTTACAACACGCACCGTCGTTCAAAATGGAAAGGCAAGAATAAAATACATTTTAATGGTGGTGTAATAGGTCATTGCCCCACCACGGACTAAAATTGATCTAAGTTAACTTAAGCCACACTAATCTTTAGTTATTCAGTCTTTAATGCCTCATCTGAGGGATGTCGGCTAATAAGAAAGTTCGATGGATTTCTTTCTCATAGACCTGTTGATCACAGCGGTACAATTCAAAATAACAAAATAATGAATCATATCAAATAGTGTCCTAGATGTTCTACGCATGCATGGAAGGAATTACTGAGTTGAATGATTTATATAGAGTGAGGGAGGCTCTTTTGAATTGACACTATTAAGATTAGAACAACTTGTAGCTCACTAACGGGGAGTTAGGTATTCATGCAAAGGTGCACAATTAGAATAAGAATGTGTCTATGACGACATATTATATCTAGTGCCTGCGTGACTCGAATATTCCCCTGAGACTCAAGGAGTCAACAGTCTAAGTTGGATATGGATTGAGTTAATGGTAGAAACTCTTCAGTTAGTATAAGTCTAGTAAAACTCAGGGGGTATCACTCAGAGTAGAGTTTGAGAAGTATGAATTTATTAAAGTCGTTAAGCATCGGACATGATCAAGATCTCAGCGACGACTAGTTTTTCAGCATGAAAGGGGAGGACTCTTTACTAAAGCTTGTTGAGCATTCCGATACGAACAGGTGGTTGGAGAACAGGCTCGTAGATCGTAGGCCACAGATTAGATGTTGTGGTTTAATATGAGGAATATTGTCTCTATTGAAGTGGTTCTATAATTCTGATGGTTCATAAGTATGTGGAAGTCGTGCAGATTATCTAGATTTGTTTAAATTCATAAACTAACGCTCATATTTACATCAAAACTGACTAGTACTAGAGAGAGATATATCAGAAGAGTACCCTCTAAGCACTCTTATGCTACTAATCTATTACCCTACGATGAATGAGGGGTCTTTTTATAGTTTTTGAGAGTGATCTGCCACTAAGATTTGACTGACTCAAAGGTTTATTAATATGTTGATGATAATTTATAAACTAAAGAGGTAGAGCTCTTTAGGTATTAATGAAAGATACTAAGTAATGTTTCAATGGAGCAGAGTGAAGAAGATAATTGATTTACTAGCTCTTTTCTGATAACGAATATGAGTAGGATTCATTTAATGCTAAGAGCAATAAGTATCGAATCATAAGAGATTAGTTAATGAATAGCACCTCAGAAGAGTTCGGAACGAACTTCTCGACATGAATGGGATTCAGATATTGTCGAGATATCAATGCAGGCTAATCTCAAAATTTTTGTGAATATTCATGACGTAATGTCTAACTATTCGGATGGACTATATTTTGGTTATTCAACATAATTTTGAGTGAGCTTGGTGTGCTCGAAAGCTTCGGCGAAATAGGATTCACGGGCGGGTCAGATCTCTTGGGGACTAAACTCTATGACGTCGCTCGAAGAGTTTGGACCGATTATTGGTGTATGGCGGAGCGTCAGCGGTTACACTCTTTAGATGTTCAATTCGACATAAGGGCGCTAGTCTGATAAGACTGTCACGGAGTGACTCTGGCGATGCAGTCTCTAGAATACTAGGATATTTTGCGAAGGCATTTGCGCACTTCTACGATAGTCGTTCGATTGCCTCTCATCGACAACATTCATGGATGATTCGGGCTGGGGATTACAAGAACCTAGGTGTTTATTTATTTCAAAACTCTGAGATGCAATGTCCCAGCGTAGTCGTAGATATATGGTTAGACTGTTCCAAGATGATCGGGTGGCAACAATTAACTTTCTAGGTAATTAAGGCGCGACCCACGAGTCTCGTGAAGTGAAACGTGAACTCCGGACTCTCAGCGCGAGTTCGTTGGAAGCAGAGATACATAGGCGAGTATGACTCTTTGAATTATCTCTCTAGGAGCGTGTATACCTGTGGGGTTAAGCCGACTGTGTGAATTAAATTGAGAAAAATTTTATTACGAACTAGAGAGTTATATATTCACGGACCCAACGTTAAAGATTCTCTTCGCTGAAATGTTGAGATAGATACTAGAGGTCCCTCATGATTTAGCTGCAACAGAAGGTTCGTTTAGGACAATTGAGTATGAAAGTGTGAAAATATTTGTGGGTTCCGATCATATCATTCGCGTACTTTGGCAGCTCACAGATACCGTGTAAGCCCGGTACGAACAAATTAATATTATAGTGTCAACTTTTCTTTCTTTAAAATTGTGATAGCAAAATACGCCTATAAAGAATCTTTGTCTCTTGTTGTATGAAAGCTGTGGTATAGGCTGCAGATGAAGTGTATTAGAGTCTTCCTAAGTGGTATTAACGATGGTGGGAAGAGAGTGATTCTTTGATGAATTCATTTGTTGACGAAAAATTCAGATATACGAGGGATATATGATGTGAACTCTGGGAAATCAACGTAGGAAGAGTAGCTTTACATAGATAGTAAAATTTATATCGATCCTGATGGTAGAGTGATGAGAAATGAGTTGATATCCATCAAACGTTGATGACTTTAGTAGAGACTAGAATGCCATTACAAGAAATGTATTTCGAAGCATTCGCTCTTCAGTCATTTAGCTAATGAGGATGGATCAGCTGGGAAGACTGTAGAGTTGGAAAATGGTCTTTTTGAACGTAGAGTTGAAAAAGAGATGATAGTGGCTCTCGGTCGAAGCTCCCGATCCTCTGAAAGACCTGAAAGGAGCCAGGCAGCTTCAAGAACAGAGCTCCTAAAAAAGGAGCAAGTATCGTGCTCGATGGGCAAAGTTCTTTAACTAATTTTAATAGAGAGTTGAATGACTCAATGGATGATGCAAATCTAAAAAGATAATTCATAAAGAAGTCTAGGGAGAAGCGTCATAGGAATGACATAGATTCATCTTTGCTAGTATCATACTATGGGGCAGAATACAAAGAGCAGTACCTCTGTAGCCTATCTGCACAGGAGTGCATGGTTAGCACGTTTTCACATGTGGATGGAGAGGTGTTGATATTTGATTCAAAGAGGGATGGAGTAGATGTTTGGGGTAAAAAAAGTGTACGTGACATTTCTCTATAGAGTACTGCACTCATATCAGGCAAGAGTAAGTGAGGAGAATATTGGTACGTAGACGTCTTACTCAAGGTATAAGTAGACATGGAAATATAAGTTTTATCAACAAATTATGGGAGATCTAACTAAGGTCTTTTAGGATTGCGCCTTATCGCACGGCGGTCTTGAACAAGCCTGGAATGAACCTAGCAAGCTAGGGTTGTATGGTTCTAGGTTGCAGTAGATTTAGGACTAAAGGCTTTTTAATGAGTTAAAAGACGTTAAATTTCGCATTGATGTGCTACTGGAAAAGTGAGGAGAGGCTTAAGAGGGAAAAAAGTGAGTGCAAAAATGGTGAGGTATATGACCGGGATGCGCTGTCTATGATTGAACTCGCAACTCTGAGACTTGTTTATGAACTATGGTTCCAAAATGGAGGAGGTTGATAGGTGCAATGCTATGGCAGTTGAGCAATCAGAAAGCATGGTGTTTGAGAGACCACTGTGTCACCAGATAGTTAACTGTGGAGTGTTGTTGTAGATGCTTTAGGGCTGGTTCAATGGGGTCTTGAAGGATCTCTGTAATAACACTACAAATGGTCTCTCTTAAGCATTTGAGTTGGTAGATGGTTCGATCACAAGTCAACTATAAAGGAGTTTTATGGTGATATTGATCCACTCGGAGTAAGATGTCCGGAAGATAAGGTGCTTGTGTAGAGGTGTTGTAGTTGAGGAATGATATTCTCATAGTTAGTTAATAAGTGAACATAGATCAATTGAATTGCATAGTAAAAGGTCTTAATGGGCCTCTTAAGTTTGGGGACTTTTAAGGATCAAAACGTAGATTAACGTTGGATCAGATCGACATTGTTCAACCATCTAGGATCAATAAGAAGAGAGATGGAAAAACTTTACCGGGACAATTTTCAGACCAACCCAGATTCGATGAGATATCGTGTCCATGCCTAGAGCGTTCAAGTATGCGTATCGTGGTCCTGAACAGGGTTCTGGAGGAGGTCAAATTGATGTTGGTCAAAAATTCGTACCACATTATTCTCATGAAACTTGCTTTAATAGAGAGCTCTTTCTTAGGGTTACAACCTCATTGGTAGAAATTTGGAAGCGTCATAGATTTCCAGGAGATACTATACACGCTGGCAATTGATGGGTGATTTACGACGGAGGGTTCTCGCGAAATTATAAAGTGGAATAATTATGCTGCACGTGATTTGTGCTTACAATTACAGAGTTCAATTGGTTGAAATTCGGTTGTGAGCCCTCATAGGGGTATTTGGCGCATATATGTAGAGACTTATTCGCATTCAAACTAATGGTCAAAAATGGAGTCTGGAATGCAGTTTACTGCCAATGGCTTAAGAATAAAGGTCAATCCTGAGATGTGCCTCAGAGAGATCGCTAAGTAATATGATTTAACTGGCTTTCTCAGATGTCTTAATAACAAGGGGGTTATGTTCAGTGGCATAGTGCTCTGTAAAAAAATCTATTTTTAGAAGGTATTTTACACGAGACCTATTGGAATTATAATGTCAGAATTCTATATTCGGAGTGTATAAGATTGACCTTAACTCAAGCATATAGAGCACCAAACGTTTTGTAGGATAATCGTCTAGAGACATGTCTGATCTTTCGAAGATAATAAGCTCCCTATGTACAACAGACGACTCCGACGCATATTTTTGCACTTTTCCTAAGATGGAGCATTTTGAGTATAATGATTTAGAGAAAATTTCTTTGAAAAGGACGTCTTTTATGGATATCAGAGACTATAAAGAAGCATGTACAGTATTTCGTTATGAGGTCGTGGATTTTCTAGAAATTCTCGAATGAAATTTATTCACTGGAGAACGTATGTACACTGTTTATCATACTAGAGATTAATATTGAAGTATCCAAATCATTTACAATCATGTCATGATTATTAATGGATGGATAAGGTCAAAGCTAGATTAAAGGTTGGATCAAAGTCTAAGTTGAAGTTTGGATTCTCAAATTAATTGGATCAAAGTTTGGATATGTTTGAAGCTTGAATTAATTTGGATTTGAATTGAATGAAGTTTGAGATTTGAATTGATGAAGGGTAGGGATTAACTTGAAGTTGGAGTTGATCAAAGG
>NW_021446056.1:0-250 GCF_001605985.2 Dendrobium catenatum
ACTCTGAAAAGGAACGGGTTGAGGTGGAAGAGAAGATTCTGGTTCGTCAACAACTTGTTTCCCTTTATTTTCAGAAGAAGGATGAGGTGGTAACACTTTGCCACTACGAAGCTTGATTTCCACTATCTCTTCAGAATAAGTGACAGGCAGGTTATCTTCTTCGACCTCATCTAATTCTGATTTTACTTCTGTTAAATTTTTAGAATCAGACATTTCAGCTTCAATACAGATAGGCATACCCTGCAAATCA